>NC_061782.1:410000-682500 GCF_022458985.1 Mugil cephalus
AAACATTCATCTTTTCTAGCTCAGACAAGAACAGTCGTTAATATTTATTTAATTAAAATATTTGACCTAATTAATTGAGGAAAATAAATCAGACGAAAGGTTATATGATCAATAAAGCAAAGAAATCTTAAAGAAGAATAAAATTTATTTACTGATATGTGAATCTGAATATTTATTTTATTGAATCAACCTACACACAGATTATTTAAAATATTTAATATTTATGTGATTTCATTCATTAAATGACTTTATATATATGTTATATATTTATTTATTAAACAGAAACAGATTATAGCAAAAGGCAGAAAACAACAAAGAGCTGGTTTGTGAAGAAATAAAAAATGTTCCAAATACAAACATTTAATTTTAGTTATAAAATATTAAATTAAAATAAAATAAAATAAAATAAAATCTGTGGCCAGTAAATTGCATAAATACATTTATCATTTAAATAAATAAAGTATTTTATCTAAATGTTCTGTTATTATTTCATAACTCTAACCATTAATAATGTAATAAACTAATATTAATATTAAACTCATTTAAATGGCTGCGGCGCCCCCTGCTGGAGGACTCACCTGAGCTCCGCTGCAGCTTATCAGGAGGAACTTTGAGGATCTGCTGCACTTTATCAGGAGGAACGTGGACACACACCTGGCTGAAGCCCCGCCCACCACACACCTGGTTGAGGCCCCGCCCACTCACTGTCAGCACAGCAGGTCTGGAAAACACACGGGGTGAAGATGTGATCAGACACACGAGGAGGAGGAGGAGGAGGAGGAGGAGGAGGAGGTGTTTGCAGCGTCCGTCTCCATGGAAACCCACCTGTAGTAGCGGCCCAGCCCCCGGTGGGGGAGGCAGCGGTAACAGGGGCAGTAGATGCCGTTGGCGTCCGTCTCCAGCTCAGTGGAGCAGCGGCTGCAGCCGGTGAAGGACACGTCTCCGCTCAGAGCCGCCAGGACGCCGTCCAGAGACGTCCCCTGGTCCAGGACCGGCTGAGGGGCATTCTGGGACAGAGGGACGTCCTGGAAGTGGAAGGAGACGACCTGGACCCTCAGCTCCACGTCCCCTGGAGGACAAACAGCCATCAGTCCCTCCCTGTGTCTCCTCCCCCCTCCCACCCCTCAGTGTCCTCACCGCTGAACTTCTGGGACAGCAGAGTGTCCAGGTCCAGCTCCAAGGTGCCGGACGCCCCCCCCTGGACACGCCCCCTCCGCTGCATGTCCCGCAGCCGGGGGTCGGACGGACGGACAGGACGGACCGAGCTCCAGGGGGTGGAGTGGAGCTCCGGGAGGTCAGAGGTCAAACCGTCCCTCACCAGGAGGACATGGAAGTCCCAGAAAGACACTGAGGCGGTGTCTCCTCGGAGGCGGGGCAGCCAGGCCACAGCAGACCCCCACAGCATCAGCTGTCCCTGGAGTCCGTCCATCTGCTCCACAGTCAGAACCGCCTTCACCTGGACCGCCGACCTCCAGCGAGACTCCGCCTCCCCCCGCCAATCTGACACACCCACCCACGGTCACCACGGTTACAGCACGGCCAGACACAGACAGTTAATCATGTCTGTCAATCATCCGCCTCTTTCAATGCAGACGCTACTGAGCGCGCTCCAGACTCACCTGAGCCCAGGTGAGTGTGTGTGACTCGCAGGAGGGCGTGGACCAGCGTGTTGACCCTCAGGGACCTCAGGACGGCGTAGGGGAGGCGGCTCAGGTCCTGAGGACGGCGGCGGGACACAGACGCCAGCAGGGGGCGCCGCTCCCGAAGGAAGACACTTAGAGAGCTGAGAGCACCAGCGTCCACCTGCCGGGACACTACGGAGACACAGAGGACATCAGCCACCAGGACCCAGCCTCTGATTGGTCCACAGCACGTCTGTCTCACCTGCAGGGGGACAGGAGGACGTCCCAGGACCCAGGTTCAGAAGTTTAGAGCTGAAGGTCGACTGAAGGAACGTCTCTCCTCTCCACCGGTCCTCACCCACCTGTACCCCTGGAGGAGGAGGAGGAGGAGGAGGGGGAGGAGGGAGGGGGGGGGGGGGGAGGGGGGGGGGGGGGGAGGAGGAGGGGGAGGGGGAAGGAGGGGGAGGAAGAGGAGGAGGGAGGAGGGATGAGGAGGAGGAGGAGGGAGGAGGGATGAGGGGGGAGGAGGAGGGATGAGGGGGGAGGAGGAAAGAGGAGGAGGGAGGGGGGAGGATGGAGAAGGGGGAGGGGGAGGGAGGGGGAGGAGGAGGAGGGATGAGGGATGAGGAGGGGGGAGGAGGAAGGAGGAGGAGGAGGAGGGATGAGGAGGAGGAGGGAGGAGGAGGGAGGAGGAGGGGGAGGAGGAGGGAGGGGGAGAAGGGGGAGAGGGAGGGGGAGGAGGAGGGGGGAGGAGAGGAGGGAGGGGGGGAGGAGGAGGAGGGGAAGGAGGGGAGGAAGAGGAGGAGGGAGGAGGAGGAGGAAGGAGGGGGGAGGAGGAAGAGGAGGAGGGAGGGGGGAGGAGGAGGAGGAGGATGGGAAGGGGGAGGGGGAGGGAGAAGGAGGGGGAGGAGGAGGAGGGATGAGGGGGGAGGAGGAGGGATGAGGAGGGATGAGGGAGGAGGAGGAGGGATGAGGGATGAGGAGGGGGGAGGAGGAGGGAGGAGGAGGGATGAGGAGGAGGAGGAGGAAGGAGAGGGAGGAGGGTGAGGGGGGAGGAGGAGGAGGGAGGAGGAGGGAGGAGGAGGGGGAGGAGGAAAGAGGAGGAGGGAGGGGGGAGGAGGAGGAGGAGGAGGAGAGGGGGAGGGAGGGGGGGAGGAGGAGGGTGAGGGGGAGGAGGAGGAGGGAGGAGAGAGGAGGGAGGAGGAGAGAGGAGGAGGGAGGAGGAGGGAGGAGAGGGAGGAGGGGGAGGAGGAGGGGAGGAGGGAGGAGGAGGATGAGGGGGGAGGAGGGAGGAGGAGGAGGAGGAGGGAGGAGGAGGAGGAGGAGGGAGGAGGACAGAGGAGGAGGAGGAGGGAGGAGGGATGAGGAGGAAGAGGGAGGAGGAAGAAGGAGGGAGGAGGAGGGATGAGGAGAAGGAGGAGGAAGGAGGAGGGGGGAGGAGGAGGGATGAGGAGGAGGAGACAACATGAAGAACCAGTTTCCATCAGGACCAGATCCTCTGAGGGTCCAGACCTGGTCCAGGTACCTGTGATGAGGAGGACGTCTCCTGGACTCACGGTCGACGCCCAGAACGCCGCCCGCCTCCACAGCACCACCTTCACCTCCACGTCTGATTGGTCCGTCACCACGATGGACGCCACGGGGACCCAGGACCCAGCTGATGGACCAGACCTCACCTACAGGAGGAGGGGGAGGCGGGGGAGGAGGGGGCCAATGAATTACAAGAGGGAGAGGAGGAGGAGGAGGAGGAGGGAGGGGAGGTTAGGACTGGACTCACCTGGACCTCCTTCAGGTGACATGGGTGGACCACCACCACCAGAACTGAGTAACGAACCCCGGATTTATCACAGCGGGCCAGGAGAGTGGTGGAGGAGGTGGAGGAGGAGGAGGTGGGTCTGGTGGAGGAGGAGGTGGGCTCAGGGGAGGAGGTGGCTTCTGTCCTAGAATCTCCACAGACCCGGGTCTTCTTTGTGGGCGGAGCCTCGGTGGAGGTGGACTCCTGAGAACAGAGGACGCCGTCTACGGTGGCCTGGAGGACCACGCCCCCCTCCTCCACCCTGGGGGGGCTGAAGAGCTCGGCGGAGGCTTCAGGACTGAACAGCTCCGGGGTGGAGCTGGAGGAGGGCGGGGCCTTCTGAGGGCTGGATGCTGATTGGACGACGTGTCGGCCTCTCAGGACCAAGGCCTGACTCAGGGTCCAGGTGGACAGGAAGTGAGTCGGTTCTGATGGTGGGTGAACAGAGCCAGGTCCGGGTCTTTGTGGTTCTGTCTCTGGTCCTGGTCCAGGTCCAGGTCCAGGTCTTTGTGGTCCTGGTCCTGGATAGAAGCAGCTGTCCAGATACTCATGTACTGAAGCCTGATTTAAAGCCTGGTCCTCAGAGCTGGAGTCTCCTCCTCGTCCTCCTGCTGCTGGAACCGTCTCCGTGGTCCAGTCGGATTCACAGTTCCTTCGACCATCTTGGATTTGTACACTGGGCCCAGGTGGATCGGTTCCAGGGTCCTGGTCCTGGTCCAGGTGTGAAGCATGAGTCAGGCGGCCGTCCCTCCAGGTGAGCTCCAGCTGTCTCCAGACCTCCACCCCGACTTCAGGGGCAGAGACCGGGCCACAGGAGGAGGGAGGAGGAGGAGGAGGAGGAGGAGGAGGAGGAGGAGGTGCCCCCAGGAAGACATGGAGCTTGGGCCGGTCCCCCATAATACACCTGGAGGGGAGGAGGGGGTAGATCTTTAAATATTTTAACAGGAAATCAGTTTCTTTATTATTATTATTATCTATAATATAATATAATATTATATAATGTAAAGGAGAATTACTGACTGTGATGCTGCAAATAAAGAATTAATCTAATATTTCAGCTCTTTTAGACGAATGTGACCTGAGAAGATTTTAACACGTGTTGACTTCATCTTTTCAAAGTGTCCCTGAGACGGACAGCACATATGAACCGTCTCATTTACCAGATCTAAGTTTAGAGAAGAGGACATTTAAAACCTCCTCATGACTCCAGGCTGCTGCTTCAGCTCGCACTTTATTTTTATTCTCAAAGACAAAACCGCATCAAATAAAACCAGCTTCACAGAACTCGCGCTGAAAATGATTCGGAGACGCGAACCCGCCCGGAAGTAATGCAACGATGTTAAAGGTTTTTGGTTTCGAAATAAAAGTGCTAACTGTGTGTTACTAATGTCTCGTGTTCATTTAAAGCACAGACTGTACATTAATGTGGACTCCACGTCAGACTATGCTAATGCTAATGCTAACGCTGTCAGACTTTCAATAGTTAAACATATAAACTGTAATAATTTACCTACACTCAAATCAATCAACATTGAAATAATGGCAGGTGGAATATTACAAGAACAGTGTTTTATATATAATTCACAGAATCATTAAACTTAGACGTTTTCTTGGGCTCTTACTTTGCCCGGAAGTGTCTTCTGTCTTGATGCTAGCTGTCTTGACGCTAGCTTCAGGCGTCACAAACTCCCTAAAAACAAGTCAAATAAGATTAAAATGCTCATGCTGTGTTTAGTTTTATTACTAGAAGAGTTTGTTCGTGGTGCCCGAGTTTACTTGTGCGATTTAATCTCCATTTAGCGGCTTTTAACCAACTTTTCGCCGTGGTTGAGATGCTAACGTCCAGCTAGGCTACACGGAGCTATTTTGCCGTTAACGTGCAGGAAGGGGCGGCGGGGAGGAGGAGCCGCTGCTGCGGTGAAACTTTTTTATTTTCGCCGCTCCATTTCCTCGTTTTTCCGCACTCCCTCCTCCACCTCCAGCCTGCTCTCCCGACTCCCGGCAGACTTCTAGAAACCCCGCAACATGTACCGGTACTTCGGGGAGTTGCTCAGCCGGGGAGCGGGCAGCGTCCTGGCTTCCGGTGACTCCGTCCTCCCGGTGTCCGCGTCCCTGCTGCGGTACCGCGGCTACAGCCAGGCCGTGGACCGGGACGACGACCCCAACTTCTTCACCATGGTGGAGGGCTTCTTCGACAAGGGCGCCGCTATCGTGGAGGACAAGCTGGTGGAGGACGTGAAGACCCGGGAGAGCCCGGAGCAGAAGAGGAAGCGGGTCCGCGGGATCCTGCGGATCATTAAGCCGTGTAACCACGTCCTGAGCGTCAGCTTCCCCATCAAGCGGGACAGCGGAGAGTGGGAGGTGGTGGAGGGCTACCGGGCTCAGCACAGCCAGCACCGGACACCGTGCAAGAGGATGTAGACCACAAGTACCCCCACATATATATAAACCCACTATTTTATATATACCCACATATTATATAAATATATTACCCACACTATATATATACCCACACTATATATATACCCACACTATATATATATACCCACACTATACATATATATACCCACTATATATATACCCACACTATACATATATACCCACACTATATATATATATATACCCACTATATATATATACCCACTATATATATACCCACACTATACATATATATACCCACTATATATATACCCACACTATATATACCCACTATATATACCCACAGTATATATATATACCCACACTATATATATGTACCCACTGTATATATATACCCACTATATATATACCCACACTATACATATATACCCACACTATACATACCCACTATATATATACCCACACTATATATATATACCCACTATATATATGTACCCGCACTATATATATACCCACACTATATATACCCACTATACATATATACCCACACTATATATATACCCACACTATATATACCCACTATATATACCCACTATATATATACCCACACTATATATACCCACTATATATATATATATACCCACACTATATATATACCCACACTATATATACCCACTATATATACCCACAGTATATATATATACCCACACTATATATATGTACCCACTATATATATATATATACCCACACTATATATATATACCCACACTATATATACCCACAGTATATATATACCCACACTATACATACCCACAGTATATGTACCCACACTATATATACCCAACATATACCCAACATATACATACTCAACATATATACACCCACACTATACATATACCCACTATATATACCGTCCATGTACCCACCACATAAACTACCCACCAAAAGCAACAAATGAACAGAATTAGAACAAATGTATAAGAAACAGAGACAGAAGGACGTGTGTTCTATACAGTCAGGTGCAACTTTTTAATTATAAACTGAGAAAAATCTAAACGTTTCAAAAGGAAGAATCATGAAAAAACATCTTTCCTTCAAACATCTCTTTAATAGTAAGTGACATGTTTAATGGAGGGTGTGTGTTACCTGGGCTCAGACTAGAGCCTGAAGATATGATGAGACTTTATTTTATTTGTCACACAGTGAAATGTAGTAAACCTGTAATAATTACACGAGGTAAAAAATCTAACTTTATGTGTATCTAGTGTATAACTGAGAAAAATAGAATAGTAAACAGTAACGATAAAATACCAGGGTTTATTACACTGAAGGTGGGAGCAGAGTCCCTGAAGCTGGTCTTTGTTGTTCCCGTTAGTTTAAATCATTTAGCTTCAAGGGATTTTAATATGAAAATCAAAACATGTTCAGTTTCTTTCCTGTCATTCATTTATTCAGCACAAAGCAGAGGTACACATGTAAACTAAAACGTTAATTCACGTTCAGTTGATCGGAGTCCGAGTCTGTTGCATGTGAGCTCTAGGAGGAAATAAATCCTGTATTTACAAGATGTGAAGAAATAAGAACCTGATCAGGACGTGAAGCTGTGTTTCTTCTTGTCTGTTGGGAGGCGGTGAGGTTTCCTCCCCCGGCAGGAATGCTGACGGTCCGGTCGGTTTATTCATCTGAACCGGTCCTGATCTGTGCCGAGAGACTCAAACACTTCATCCTCACTCAGGAAACGAGGAAAGAACTGAACTCTATTTCCAGATCCACTGCCAGCAGACTGGAGCCTTTTTTCCCGGTTGTCCTCCCTGATCAGTGGTTTTCTGTTCAGTCCCTTGAGTTCCCTTCACATTGTCCATGGTGTGAAATGCTCTTCCTTCCACTATTAAACACAGCCCTGAGTTCTACTGCTGCTTTTCTTCCAAACGTTTCTCCATCAATCAGGATTTATTTCTTCCTGGTAGAACATGGTTCTCCACTGTCCTTCCAGTCTGGAATAAAGGTCTTAAGACAGTTTTAGTTGTTTCTGCTTCCATTTGGTTTGTTCCAGTCTGGATTAATTGGTTTGTTCCAGTCTTGATTAATTGGTTTGTTCCAGTCTTGATTAATTGGTTTGTTCCAGTCTTAACGTGTTAATTGTTTTACAATTAATTCATCATAATTAATGTCCCACCCCTAGTTTATATATATATATATAGGACGACTGGACAGAAACCACTGAGTAAATGTCTTTAACAACATAAATACATCGATACGTTGCTGTGTTTTCTGAACCCAAGGCTCAAATGTTGAGGAAATGACGCTTTTTGTTGTAAATCGTTGTCTCCTACAGAGGGCGCTGTAATACGACCACTACCTAAAAACTGCCTGAATCCGCAAAGATTTGGGATTTGTCTGGGATTTTTGAGAGAACAGCTGCAGAATTGAGGCCAGATGCTAACGGTGATGCTAACGGCTAGCCTGGCCTGTTGAAGCATTTAAACTGCATCTGTTCTGCTACATAGCTCTGCAGAATGAACTCATGCTGAAACGACAGAAGTGGCGCTGATTTTATTTACGACCACGAGGTTAAATCTGACCAAACCACAGAAGAAGAAGATCTACCTGCTGTGGATGGAAACAGAATCAAATATAGAGAATATTTATAATATAGTCATTATATTTAGTCATTTATGTCATTTTCCTACAGCTGATTATTAATCTGCTCATTGTCTTGATGAGATCAGTTTTAACGATGTGTTTAGTTTGATTTCATGTTTGTGTTTGAGAAAGAGAAGCAGCAGCTTTGACTTTTGGAACCTGAATGGTGCGTTCAGGTGGACTACGTAATAACCGATGATAATAACTAACTGTGTTTGTCATGTCTGGAGGTTACTGTCCATCAGGTGACTGATCCCCACGAACCTGCTCCATGTTTTTACTCGTTTACTGTCGGTTTAACAGCGTCCATGGTGTCAACGTGTTTCTCCGTCTCCTTCAGACACCAGCTGATCATTAGTTATTATATACGACTGTTTACAGGTTCCTTCCGGTCTGGCTCCTTTGGTTCGTTCCAGTTGGTTCATTCCAGTCTGGATCAGTTGGTTCGTTCCAGTCTGGATTAGTTGGTTCGTTGCAGTTGGTTCGTTCCAGTCTGAATCAGTTGGTTTGTTCCAGTCTGGATCAGTTGGTTTGTTTCAGTTGGTTCGTTCCAGTCTGGATCAGTTGGTTCGTTCCAGTCTGGATCAGTTGGTTTGTTTCAGTTGGTTCGTTCCAGTCTGGATCAGTTGGTTCGTTCCAGTTGGTTTGTTCCAGTCTGAATCAGTTGGTTTGTTCCAGTCTGGATCAGTTGGTTCGTTCCAGTTGGTTCGTTCCAGTCTGGATCAGTTGGTTTGTTCCAGTGTGGATCAGTTGGTTCGTTCCAGTTGGTTTGTTCCAGTCTGGATCAGTTGGTTCATTGCAGTTGGTTCGTTCCAGTCTGGATCAGTTGGTTCGTTCCAGTTGGTTTGTTCCAGTCTGGATCAGTTGTTCGTTCCTTTAAACGTGGCCACACCCAGACTGACTCACTGCAGTTTAAACAAACTCACACCAACTTTTCCTTTTATTCCTCCCTCATCATCTTTTCATTTCTCTTTCTCAGCTTCAGCTTCTCTGTTGTTTAACTTCCTCTTTACTTTCCTCATCATCCATCGTTTTATCGTTTCTTCCTGCAGCTGCCGTCTCAAACTATTCTCATACTTCTTTTTTTTTTGTCTGAAACCAGACGACTTTTCTTTCTTTGTCAGTTTTTCCACTCGTCTCCAAGCGGCAGCCATTTTGTGCCGCGCGTGTTTACAGGGATGTGTGTGAACAGGTCTAAAATGTTGACTCATCTCCAGCTCCATACAGAACTCCCTCTACTTTCTGTCCCATTGTAGTTTGGAAAATAAATGTGTACGGTCACTTTAAGGCTGCAGATAACACATATATTAGTGTATTAATCCCTTCAGTTGTTTTATTTCGTCGGGAAAAGACCAAAAAAATGAGCACCAGGTCAGAGATCTGGGTTTGAAACTATTAATCATCCAAATGATTCCTGACTCTGGTTAATTGACTGAAGTTTTAAGTATTAATGAGTGGTTGTTTTTCCCTGGTTGTGTTTCAGGAATCCGTTACAGCACAGATGTGTCAGTGGACGAGGTGAAAGCTCTGGCCTCACTGATGACGTACAAATGTGCCGTGGTCGGTGAGTAGGGTCCTGACTTCAAACATGTGCTGTTTGTTCTGCTGTGGACTGACGTGAATCTGTTCCAGATGTGCCGTTTGGTGGAGCCAAAGCTGGAGTGAAGATCAACCCCAAGAAATACTCAGTAAGTTCACACAGTAATAATAGTAAAGATAACTAGAAAATTCCCTCTGGGAAATGTTGAAAGGGCTGGAGGGGCTAATCCCGGGGTTAGAAATGTGTGGGACACGGATCAGCTGTGTTAACAGCAGAGACATCTGATTAATGAACTGGTCTCAGCTGTGGCTCAGGCCTGAGGATCAGGGGTTGCCGTGGCAACTCACAGTGGTCGTCAATGACGACCAGGACACAGAAACGAGAGAGATTTCCCCCCTTTTCACTGGTTTGGGCTCACTGTGACAAAACGGTAGCTCCTATTAGAAAACCAAGCAGACCGTGGGCGTCGTAAGACCTTCCGGAAGACTTTGATATGTTTTTTGTCCTTGTAGAGTAAATATTTTGGACACACTCACGAGTTAAACACAAAGGTCCTTCTCCTTCTCTCAGAAAAATCTTTGCATTGGAGTGAATGGAGAGCAGACAGGTACTTTACCACGAACAGAGGCTCACAGTTTAAATTCTGTAAGTCTCACTGCTTTGCCGACCACATTGTGAGAGACACAAAACGTTTGTCTACAACTGTGGAAAAAATCATGTGTCTACTGTGTAAATTGTGGCCGGGACGAGCGTGGAAAGAGAGAAATTTCAAGTTATTTCACACATGTGTCTTCACTCTAACTAACGAGGTCACGCACTCTAAAACGATTTTGACAGAAAATGTCATGGTCTTTGAACAGTGATTGATCAACAGCAATGAGACCTATCAAAACGAGGATTAACACACCAATACACAAGGCTTGTGTCTACATTTTAAAGTTTAAATGAAGTTTGTAGCCGAAAGTTTGCCTGAGCAGTAGACCTTTGAAAACTTTTTTGTTTTTTGGCCATCTCATTCATTTCCAATGGGAAATCAGTTGCAGGTTTTTGCGATTTAAGTCGCGAAAAATTCATATTTGGGAAAGAAAAGTAATAGCACACCGATCCCGATCAAGCCGCACGTTTTGCTATATAACTCGCCCTGAGGCCTAGCTAGGCGCTGCCCTGTAACCCGGATAACAACAGTAACACCCGGGCCCCCCCCCCTCCAGAGACCTGCTCGTTAGGCTCTACACTGACCCTCGGTGTGAATGGTTGTTTGTCTCTGTGTTAGTCCTGAGACAGACTGGAGACCTGTCCAGGGTGGACCCTGAAAAGACACGTATCGCCCCCTAGTGTGGAGGAGGAGAACAGTTATTAGATTTTCTCCGCTGCATGTAAACTGGGACAAGGACTGTAGTCAGGAAGTAGAGTTTAGAGCAAAGCTCCATTAAACTCTGCATGTAAACGCTCTGAGTAATGATAAAGGTTTGTTTCATGTGGTAGTAAGAAGCAGTGGAGGCTTCCCCACCCCTCCATGTCTACTAGACCTTCAGTCATGTGACTCTCCTGACCTCTGACCTCTGAACCGTGAGAGGAAGTAGGTTCAGATGTGAATCACAAAAAATAACACAACAAGCTTTTTTAGAGCCCAGATGCCCAAATAACCAGAACGCATGTATAAGAAAACAACCACAACAACGTGCTCTCTCATTGGAATTAACCCGACAAAGAGGAAGGAGGACAGGCTCAGATACTGTTACTTTAAATGATCGTGGAGCAACACAACCCTGTCATCATAACACAGCGGTTACAGAAATAAATCAGTCCTCCGTCCTCCAGCTGAATGAGGCCGCGAGCTAAAAGAAGAGAACGTCATCTCACACGCTGTTAGAAGATGGAACCAGTGACTTGATTTGGTTCTTTGTGTTGTCAGGACAACGAGCTGGAGAAGATCACCAGGAGGTTCACAGTGGAGCTAGCCAAGAAAGGCTTCATCGGTGAGGCACTGACGCTAACGAGAGACGCTAACAAGAGACACTAACAAGAGAAACAAATGAGTGACGGCACCACTAACTGATACTACTACTATTGCTCCTCCTACTATACTACTACTACTACCAGCTGACAGTCTTACCTGGGCCCAGGACGAGATAATTTTAGATGCTAAACTCAACTGTTCCTTGTGTCAGGCTTTTATACAAGCTAACGGACAACAGTTTGTCCCCCCGGCCGTGACTACTCCTAGTGTATAAAGACCGACAACTTTGTGTCATGTGTTCATGTGTTGATAGCCTGATGTTGGCGTGGTGTTAGCCTAACGTTAGATTGCTGTTAGCCTGACATTACTGTGATTTTAGTCTGGTGTTAGCCTGACGTTAGATTGCTGTTAGCCTGATTTTAGCCTGACATTGACATTAGTCTGACGATGGCGTGGTGTGTTAGCCTAGCGTTAGCCTGATGTTAGCATTGTGGTCTTCCAGGACCGGGGATCGATGTTCCTGCTCCAGACATGAGCACTGGGGAGAGGGAGATGTCCTGGATCGCAGACACCTTCTCCACCACCATGGGACACTACGTGAGTCTGAGAGAACGTCCTGTCCCTGTCCCTGTGGACGGTGTCCTCCTGTCATATTCAGTGTGGTTGTCCTCTCTCTCCTCAGGATATCAATGCTAACGCCTGTGTAACCGGTAAACCCATCAGTCAGGGAGGAATCCACGGCCGGATCTCGGCCACTGGACGAGGAGTCTTCCACGGGATCGAGAACTTCATCAACGAGGCCTCATACATGAGTCAGCTGGGAATGTGTCCAGGCTTCCAGGACAAGACCTTCGTCATCCAGGTGGGCCTCCTCATCCTCCTCATCCCTCCTTTCCGTCCTCCTAGCCCTCCATCCCTCTCAGCCTGATGTTAGCTCAATGTTAGTGTAACGTTATCGTGACATTAGCCTAGTGTTTGTCTGACATTAGCCTGATAGTAGCCTAGCATTAGCCTAATATTATACTAGCGTTGGCCTCCTTGCTGTGTGTCTGCAGGGTTTTGGGAACGTCGGCCTCCATTCCATGCGCTACCTCCATCGTTTTGGAGCCAAGTGCGTTGGAATCGGTGAAATGGACGGAAGCATCTGGAACCAGAACGGCATCGACCCCAAAGAGCTGGAGGACTACAAGCTGGTGGGTAGACCAGGTCTGAGACCAGGTCCCAGGTCAGTGCAGGAACTAAGTCCTTGTGTCTCCAGGCCAACGGGACCATTGTGGGTTTCCCCAACTCGACCCCGTATGAGGGAAACATCCTGGAGGCTGACTGTGACATCCTGATCCCAGCAGCTAGCGAGAAACAGCTGACGAAGAGCAACGCCCACAAGATCAAGGCCAAGGTAGGACACACCCACCTCTGATTGGTCACCTGGTGTCACCTGATCATCTCTGACCTCTGACCCCAGATCATTGCTGAGGGAGCCAACGGTCCGACCACGCCTGAGGCCGACCGCATCTTCCTGGAGAGAAACATCATGGTGATCCCGGTGAGTCTGGGAGCATGGGCGCTAAAATGGACAAAATGTCAATGGACTTCTGAATGGAACTAACACACAGACCACCCCCCCCCCCGTCCTCTCCTCCCCCTCCTCCAGGACATGTACCTTAATGCTGGGGGCGTGACTGTTTCTTACTTCGAGTGGTTGAAGAATCTGAATCACGTCAGTTACGGTCGACTCACCTTCAAATACGAGAGAGACTCCAACTACCACCTCCTCAGTGAGTGTAACCAACCCCACCACCCTCCTGGGACCCATCCTCTGGGACATGCCCCCCCTCTAACCCCTGTCCTCTGTGTCCTCTGTGTCCTCAGTGTCCGTCCAGGAAAGTCTAGAGAGGAAGTTTGGGAAACATGGCGGCTCCATCCCCGTCGTCCCCACCTCGGAGTTCCAGGCTCGCATCTCTGTGAGTACTCGCAGGATACTACTACTACTCTAGTACTAGTGGTACTGTAGTATGAATCAAAGTACTTTCAGTGGTACTGTAGTATGAATCAAAGTACTGATGTGGTACTGATGTGGTACTGATGTGTTGCAGGGGGCCTCAGAGAAAGACATCGTTCATTCAGGTCTGGCCTTCACCATGGAGCGCTCTGCCAGGGTAACACCCCGTCACTCTCTGTTCATTAGTACCAAGTTTATTCCTTCAGTCCTTAATTAACCCCCACTGATTAATTAACCCCCCCCCCCCCCCCTACTGCAGCAAATCATGAGAACAGCCAACAAGTACAACCTGGGTCTGGACCTGAGGACGGCCGCGTACGTCAACGCCATCGAGAAGGTGTTCAAGGTTTACAGCGAGGCCGGCCTCATCTTCACGTAGACACGCCCCCAGCTGTCACGTGGACACGCCCCCACCCCCCCAGCTGTCACTAGACACGCCCCCAGCTGTCACCGACACCTGTCACTCACATAGACACACCCCAGTTATAGACATGCCCCATTTGTCATTAGATACACCTCCACCTGCAGACACACAGACACACCTGTCACTAGACACGCCCCATCTGTAGACACGCCCCCACCTGTCACTAGACACGCCCCATCTGTAGACACGCCCCCACCTGTCACTAGAAACGCCCCATCTGTAGACACGCCCCCACCTGTCACTAGAAACGCCCCATCTGTAGACACGCCCCCACCTGTCACTAGACACGCCCCATCTGTAGACACGCCCCCACCTGTCTGTTACCTGTCTGTTTGTCCTCTGTGTTTAACCTGAAACAAACCTCAGATGTTCTCATTTTTACTGACGCTGCTCTGACCCCTGAACGTATCACAGACGCCTTAAGGTTTGTGGATAAAGTCCCTTTGGTCAAAAGTATGTGGACAGCCTTTAATTGACTCTTTTTTTAAAATCTGAAATTAATAATCATTGATCCCATGTTAAATAGCTGCTTCTACATCAAACATTAACAGACGTGCACAAACTTTTGGCCACTTTACCTCCATGTTTGTCTCATGATGCCTCAGGAGCCGAATGTCGACGTTTCCTCAAAGGGAAATAAATAAATAAATAAACATTTTAAGTCTGAGATTCTGAACGTTTAAATTAAATCAGCTATGCAAATGAGTCCCAGTTTATCTGTTTACTGCTTCATCTCAGGGTGGAAAATGTTTCTGTGCTTTATTTTCTGACATTTAAACGTCTCTGATTCATGTGGGCGGAGTTTTTATGGCTTTTTGTTACAATGATGTCAAAGCAAAATAAAGCAGAAATAAAACCAAAGTCTGTCTCTGTTTTATTTTAAACTTTATTATCATCAGGAGTCGCTGTTACTATGAATTAAAAGTTTCTATGTTTATTACTGTTTTTTTGTTTTGCATTTTTTTATACAGATTTAGAGAAAGTTAAAATAAAACAACAAAGAAGTAAAATGTGAAATATTGATGTGTTTATTAATTTAACTTTATATTGTGGCGAACAGACTCATCTCATTAATTCTCTCATTCATCCAGTAAAACTTTATTATCTTTGGCCACAGAGCTAACAGGTAGCCTCAGTACTTCTGTCCACCCTGGACATGTCTCCAGTCTGTCTCTGGACTAACACAGAGACAAACAACCATCACACTCACACCCAGGGTCAATTAGAGTCACCAATCAGCCTAACGAGCATAGAGGGAGAACCTGGAGAAAACTCCACCCAGTAAGATTTAAATAAGAAATTTAATTTTAATTCAGATTTATATATTGGCCAACATTACATTTTTTATTCCATTTTTTGTTTTCTATTTTTATTTTTTTTTCTGCTAGATTTTACTTTTTAATCTTATTTTATTTCATTTTTATTCTCTCTTTTTATTCTATAATATAATACTTTTTCTAAAAAAAATATATATATATTATTTTTTGTTTCTTGTTTTGTTATTTCAATTCAGTTCAATTCAGTTTTATTTATATAGCGCCAATAACAAAATAAATCGTCTCAAGACGCTTCACAAAAACCAGCCTGAAACCTCCAGAGCAGCCTGAGGGAAAAACTCCCTTTAACAGGAAGAAACCTGGAGCAGAACCAGCTCATATGGAGGAACCATCTGCTGAAGACCAGCTGGGTAGAACCAGAGAAGATAGAGAGAGAAGTAGAGCAGGAGAAACAAGATAAACAAACTTCTGTCATAGATACAAACATCAAGCTGAAGGAAACATGTAGGGTCTAGTAATATAACACATAGCTGATGATCTGTGACAGTTTGTGAGTATAACAGGAATCATGGGCAGGTTGGTGAATAGTTCATCTAGGTAGGAGTGGACACCTGGAGGAGGACATGAAGACTGGGACAGATGTAGTTTATGGAGCTCCACAGGTCTGATACACAGACTCCAGACCATGAAGACTGGGCTGGTTGATGAGGCCACGGCAGCAGATGTAGCTTAGAACTCCACAGGTCAGATATTCAGCCTCCAGACCAGAGACCCTCACAAGAAGATGGAGGGGAGAGGGGGAGACACAGTGGTTAGTAAATTATAAGAGATAGAAAATAAAATGATAAGATATTAGAGGACAAAGAGGAGAGGACATGTCCTCAGTGCATCGTCCCCCTGCAGCCTCGGCCTATAGCAGCATCACTAAGGGACGGTTAAGTCCAGCTCTAACTATAAGCTTTGTCTAAAAGGAAAGTCTTAGTCCTGACCTTAAACGTAGAGACTGTGTCTGCCTCCAGAACCCAAACTGGGAGCTGGTTCCACAGGAGAGGAGCCTGATAGCTGAAGGTTCTACCTCCCATTCTACTTTTAGAACCTCTAGGAACCACAAGCAGACCTGCACTTAGAGATGGTAGTGATCTGTTGGGACAGTCTGGTTCTATGAGGTCTTTCAGATATGATGGAGCTCGGCCTTTCAGGGCCTTGTATGTAAGGATATGTATCAGAATTAGTTTATTTTTTATGTCGAGATTTTTTTTTTTAAATTTTAATCAGATGATTTTTTTTTATTCAGTTATGTATGTGTATATATATACTTCATTTTAAATTATTTTAATTCTTTTTTTATATGAATGTTTTATTTTTTCTAGATTTTAATTGAATTTATTTCTTTTAATTTAATCTTATTTTATATTTTCTTTTGTTTTCTAAAATCTAATTCATATTTTTTATTTCTGGTTTTATAGTTAATATTACTGAATATTTTCTATGCAAATACATTTTAATCTTTACTCAATTTATATTTTATTTTGCATCATAATTATTATAATAATTATATTAAATTTTTTTGTATTTAATATTTTATATATGTGTATATATACATAATTATCATATTACATTTTTATTTCCATTTAACTTTCTGTTTACATGTTTGCTAACTATTTTTTCAGATTATTTTATATTTTATTTTTTTGTCATTTACATATTTTTCTGGTGTTATTAATAATATAACTTAATATTTTTTATTATTTTTTGTTAAATATAAATTATTATAAAATTTTTAACCTTTCTGTTTACTTTTTCAGTGGTTTTTCCCTTCGTCCGGTGGGCGGGGCTTACCTCTCCTTTCCACCAATGAGCGTATGCTTTGTTGATCACATGGTCCCGGAATTCCCCTCCAGCTCCGGGGCTTTCCGCTCTGATTGACAAGCTGCGGTCACCATGGCAACACGTCAGCGCTCGGTCAAGAACGCACGGGAGTGCAGGGACGTAACTTCCGGGTTTGATGAGTTGCTCGTCAAAATAAAAGCCTCTGTCTCCGTCCATAAAAAAGATGTGTGAAAGAAATTAAAACATCTCAGTAAATAAACATCGAGTTGAATTTGATACATTTCTAACAGTTTTATTTGACGTGTTTATTTAAAGTGTTTCTATTTCTATGGTTTAATCTGATCTGTTCTTCTCGTTCATTTTAATAAATTATTTATTTTAATTGAGAATTATATTTATTTTCTGTGCGCCTCAAAACCACAGGACGACAATTAGAAAAATAAATTGAGGCTAAAATCATTTCGTTTTTATAATTTTATATTTAACTCACAAGCATTAATCTAATAGTGTAATAGATAATAACACACGTTCCCCGTGTAATGAGATTCATGTTCTGAACGAAAGACAATGACTTCCTGGTTTGTTCTGAAACGCAGGACCAGGAAGTTGTCTCTGGTTCGTTGCCGCTGTTTTTCTGAGTTTTCGGTAAAATCAGCAGAAACCGAGCGGAGCAACACGGAGGTAAAAACTCACATTTATACATAAACGATTCATCGAGTCTTTAACAGATAAAACCGAGAAACTGGAAGTTAATTTAATTATTTGTTCTAACTGAGCTCAGTCACAATAAGCGTGGGCTGTGTTTCTGTTTTAGTTTTACTTTTAAATTATTTATTTATGATAGTTATTTATTTATTAAATTGACTTCTCGTCCAGATTAAATTATTCTGTAATAAACTCAGACTTTAAGTCTTTAAATCAGGAAGTTGCTGATGGTGTGTAGATGTTTTTCTTCTTCTTTGCCTCTAAAAGCTGCAGACTCGTCATTGAGGTCACATGGGACGCTTTATTATTATCGCTATTATTTGTTTATTTACTTATTCTTTTATTTATTTATTTTCATTTATTTTTGCTGTTGAATATGAATGAGATCAAACTGAATCGGTTCATGGATCGACTCTGATGTTGAATCTGTGCTAAAGCTGCTAGTGTTTATGCTAAGCTAGGCTAACAGTGGATATATATGTGTAAGAAATGTGCAGCTGTTCCTTTAAGGGAGGCAGCAGTTGGTTGTTTGTGTGAGGACGGTCCCAGGAGGAGGAGGAGGAGGAGGAAGAAGAAGGCTGGAATTTCCCTCAGTAAACTCCAGCTCCATCTCTTAATTCTGTTTAACTTTGTTTGGTCTCAACAGAAAAAAATCCCTGAACGAGGAAGAACACAGCCTCCTCTCCCTCCTGTTCCTCCTCCTGCAGGAGGCCTTCATCATCCTCATCTTCATCGGGGTTTGCGCTGACACATGGCGGGAGCTCTGAGGTGAGAGTTTCATGCTTTCAGCTGTTTTCCCTGAACCGCGTTTTCATTCTGTGCAACTACTGAACAGCTAATGGTCTAATGATCTGGTCTAATGATCTGGTTTAATGGATCTGGTTTAGTGATCTGGTCTAATGATCTGGTCTAATGATCTGGTCTAGTGGATCTGGTCTAGTCGCGTTGTGTTGATGATTGGTCTATGTCATGTGGGTTTGTGAATTCTTGGTCCAGTGTTTTGCCTTTTTGCTGAGCCTAGTGTTCATTGGTCTAGTGGATCTGGTCTAATGATCTGGTCTAATGATCTGGTTTAGTGGATCTGGTCTAATGATCTGGTCTAATGATCTGGTTTAGTGGATCTGGTCTAGTCAGCTGTGTTGTGTTGTGTTGTGTTAGTGTCATGATGGGGTTTGTATATTTCTTGTCCAGTGTTTTGACCTTTTTGCTGAAGCCTCGTGTTCATTGGTCAAACTGAGGTCCATGGAGCCGGTTTCACGGTGCCGGTCTCTCGGTGCCGGTCTCACGGTGCCGGTCTCCTGGAGCCGGTCTCTCGGTGCCGGTCTCACGGTGCCGGTTTCTCGGTGCCGGTCTCCTGGAGCCGGTCTCTCGGTGCCGGTTTCTCGGTGCCGGTCTCAAGGTGCCGGTCTCCTGGAGGTCTGGTCCGGTTGCTGACGGACGCAGCGTTCGCTTTGGCCTCTGTTTATTCCTCCTACTTTGGTTTGTGATGTTTCTAAGCGATTGAACAGTTCAGTTCATTAGTTCTTGTTCCACCAAAACCAGTCCAGACAGTGGACGCGGTTCCTTACGAGGCGGTAGCTGCAAG
Source organism: Mugil cephalus (assembly GCF_022458985.1). NCBI lineage: Eukaryota > Metazoa > Chordata > Actinopteri > Mugiliformes > Mugilidae > Mugil > Mugil cephalus. Next base: position 429,760 of record NC_061782.1, read on the forward strand.
AGGCTCCTTGTTGTTCAGGTTATTTAGGCAGCTTAATAAAGCCTTAGCCGTGTGTGCGCCCCCTGGTGGTCGGCTGACTGCTGGAAACACGAGATGCATTTTAAATGAAGTCGATCAGGTTCATTTAATCATCGCAGCCAAAACCACGATCAACAGTAAAACACAACTTGATTGTCTGGTTGCCTGTCAGGTTGCCTGTTAGGTTGCTTGTTAGGTTGCCTGTCAGGTTGCCTGTTAGGTTGCCTGTTAGGTTGCCTGTCGGGTTGCCTGTCGGGTTGCCTGTCAGGTTGCCTGTTAGGTTGCCTGTCGGGTTGCCTGTCGGGTTGCCTGTCTTGTTGCCTGTCGGGTTGCCTGTCGGGTTGCCTGTCATGTTGCCTGTCGGGTTGCCTGTCGGGTTGCCTGTCAGGTTGCCTGTCGGGTTGCCTGTCACGTTGCCTGTCAGGTTGCCTGTCGGGTTGCCTGTCGGGTTGCCTGTTAGGTTGCCTGTCAGGTTGCCTGTTAGGTTGCTTGTTAGGTTGCCTGTTAGGTTGCCTGTTAGGTTGCTTGTTAGGTTGCCTGTCAGGTTGCCTGTTAGGTTGCTTGTTAGGTTGCCTGTCAGGTTGCCTGTCAGGTTGCCTGTCAGGTTGCCTGTCAGGTTGCCTGTTAGGTTGCCTGTCTGGTTGCCTGTCTGGTTGCCTGTCGGGTTGCCGTGTTGGGGAGGTTTCGGGGGGATCTCTGGGTCTCTGTATGTCGCTGCTGACTTTCCCCGCCGTGGTTTCCGTCGTTCTCTACCTGCTGTGGGTTTATGTTAATGAGGCCTCTGTGCTGCCGGCTGATTGGCCGGTGAAGCCTGGAGAACAATGATGATAAAGATGAAGAGATGTGAGTCAGATTTACTGAGACGTGGAGAGAAAAGAGGAAGTAGAGATAGAAGACAGAGCAGAGAGGAAGTGGAGGTCGGACGGAGAGCTGCTCGCCTCCTTTCTGCTGCAGGTCGGTCTCAACTTTTACCTTCTTCTTCTTCTTCTTCTTCTTAACGCGGCGTCTTAAACTAAAGCTCGGAGCCGTCTCTAGTTTCTCTCATCTTTATTGTTCTGCTGCAGCGTCAGAATCAACTGGTAAAAAGCCTGAAATGTGCCTTCAGGTCACAGTGTGATGTGCGTTTGTAGCTGAAGAGCAAAGTTACATCACGTCTGAACGTTTTCAGAAAACAAGAAAAAACATCATTTGCACAACGTTTTTTTTATTATTGATATTTTTTGTTGATATTGTAACAAAAGGGCAATTATGCAATTAATAGCAGCATAATAACCATTAACAATTTCTATTTCACGTCTGCATTTCATTTATTTTCAGTCATTAATTTATTCTAGTCTTTATTCTTAATATTTTATTTCACGTAGTATTTGTGTAAATGTATGTTTGGTTTTTGTCTGTTTAACTTTATGTTTAGTCTGTATTTAATGTTACAGCTCAGAATGAAAAGAATGTACAGCTGGTTTATTTATTTTAGTTTATATTAATCAGTTTTATTTTATTTTATTTTATTTTATTTTACTTTATTTTATTTTATTTTATTTTATTTTATTTTATTTTATTTTATTTTATTTTATTCATGTGCAGCAGCACAGTGATGTCACAAGCTGTGGCTCCGCCCCCTTTGCACTCTGGGATTCTGGGGGTTTTCCTGAACTCGACCATTTCCAGGAAGTGACTGAAAACAGACGAGCGGCGGAAAGGGGAGGGAGGGGGGTAAAACGACACTGAAACAGAGAGAGAGAGGGGGGGGGGTGTTAATGACAAACAGCAGCGAAGAAGAAGAAGAAGAAAAAGAGACAGAGACAGAGACAGACAGAGACAGACAGAGACAGACAGAGACAGAGACAGACAGAGAGGTGTGTGTTTGTGTCTCGTCGTCATGTGAAAGTGAAACTGCTGCAGATTCACGTTGTTCGTTGTTCGTTGTTTGTTGTTTGTTGTTTGTTTGTTTGTTGATGTCATCGGGGTTTTAGACTTTTGGAACCGGGACCAGGTCCAGACGAGTCTCTGAAGCCTCTGACTGTGTGTTTGTGCGTTTGTTTGTGTGTTTGCAGGATGACCGAGGCGTCCTACATGAACGTGTACGACAACGATGTGAGTCCTTCTCTCCTCAGATCTCAGCGTTTAGTTCATTGTCATTCGATCGTGGCTTAAAACGTGTTTTTCTTCTGTTTTACTTCAGAGAAAATGTCAAAGTTAAAGATGCATTTCTAGCTCTAGTTCACATGTTCCATGGATTAGTTTCGGTGACGTAGAATCTTTCTCTGAGACGTCTTTATTGCTGCATTATTTAAATAGGAGCTGCATGTTTATGATCTGGAGCTTTTTGACTTGTTAAATGTGTGAATGGGTGAATGGATGAAACATGAACTGTGATGACACAGACAGAAAACAGAAAAACTTTCCAGTGAGGCAGAATTAAAAAAACCCTTTGTGTGACTTTCACAGTCAGACCAGAGTGTGGGAACTTTGAGCATCTTGTCATCATTTCCTGTTTTTATTCAGATTATTAATGGATTCATTAATTAGTAAAATATAAATGTATTTGTAGAGGAGAGATGGAAACTGGTGGTGAGTTCACTGACATTAAACGATGACCTGGTGGTGCGTTCACTGACCGCTCTGAAATCTGTTTCTCCTCCAGCTGCAGCTGAATTTGATGCAGTACGACTACATTCCTCCAGTCGACATAAAGACTGAGCCCTACATACCTGAGACAGGTGAGTCTCCATCACACACTCTTCATTCATTCGTTCATTCATTCGTTCATGTAGCAGCAGCTAATTTTAGCATTAGCATCCAGCTAATGTGTGATTCAACAGAAACAGAACAGTCAGGTTTTAGTGCGTTGGGTCTTAAAGGAGACCTGGATCCTTCCTGGAAACACATGGATCATTAAACTAAAGTCACAGAACCTCCAGAACCTCCAGAACCCTGAGGACTGGTTTTATACCTGTCTTTGTATAATTTTAATTTCTTTAGATGAGGAAGGAAGGGAGGCGTGTAAATCAGCAGCAGCGCCACCGCCATGTGGTCAGTAGAATACTGTATTAGCTTCTGTCTCTGATGGATCTCTACCTACCACTGGACCAGAACCAGGACCACATGGTTAGAGACCTGGAGACATGATCCAGATTTAGACTTTAGAAAGACTCTTCTTACTTTTCTGAAAGTCGTCTATGAAGGACCAGATCAGACCCGGTACTGGGCCGGGTTTTGCCCCCATGCCGATGTTTGACACCTCTGCTGCCTTATCTGGTAAAACTAACTAAAAGTTCCTGGAGCGACACCTCTGGGTTCTGGTTGTTAGTTGTTCGTTGGCGGGGACGTTTCAGACACGTTTTACCAGAACCAGACCCAGATCTTGTACTCGCTCTAGAAGTGACTCAGGGGGAAACCTCCACATCTATGAAACTGTGTTTGTGTTTCAGCTCATGGTCCCTACATTCAGATCATCGAGGAGCCCAAACAGGTGAGTTATCGTCTCTCACTTCACACGTCCACGCTGTCTTCTGGGAAGAGACACTGAGACTAATGGAGTAAAAACCAGCTTCTGCCTCAAGACACAAAATCCCTCACACCTCCAGATTCATATTCATAGTTACATTTATATTAATAATCACATTCACATCCATATTTATCCTCCAGTCGTCCTACTTCATTACTCACATTTACTCTATAGTTTCATTGTTTATGATTTAAATGCTGGTACTTTCCCCTCGTCGGACCAGTTCATTGTGTATATCTGCTATAGTTTGTATTTTTATTGCTCCTGAACCGAAGAGCTGATAAAATAGTTTCTCACCAGGCAGTGACGATAAAAGCGTCTTATTCTTATTTGAAGACATGTAGAACATATAGAAGATATATGTTATTGTACGTGGTGCTGAGGTGGAGGAGTACCACAGGGCTCCATCCTGGTTCCACTGCTGTTTGTTCCAGTTCAGTGTCGTTCGTTTCTACGCTGATGACGCCGTCTCGTTTTCCTCATATATCGTTTTACAGATTTTCCTAAACTAGACAAGAACGGAACATTGTTTTGTTCCTCTGTCGTTTCTCTTTGTGTTTAAAGAACAGAATTATGTCTAAAAAACAAAACTGAAAAACAAGAAGCCTTTTAAAACGAAAGAGAGAAAGTTGATGTTGGACTTAAATTTCTTTCTACTAAGATGATTGAAAAGTATTTTCTTCACATCTTCTTCTTCTTCTGCTACAAAAACTTCTTCTTTTTAATGAATGTAAATCTAACAACCACTGGTTTCTCCTTTAGTTCTCTCTCTGGTTTCATAGTTGAAGGATCGTAGGTAGATTTAGTGGTCGTCTGTAAAGTTTAGGGAAAATAACTGATGTGTTTTAATTGTCAGACGCAGCAACACAGACACCAGTTAACCAGACGTAGGAAAGTGTGATGCAGGATGTTGTTTAATGGTGAACATCTCCTCATTTTCACGGTGCAGGATGTGGAGGGTTAACAGGAAGACGCCTCGCTGGGTTTATGTGAAGCTTTAAAATAATAACAGAACAAAAAAAAGACGAAAACATTCAGAATGAAGCAGAAACTGAAGTCATCAGCTTCCTTTAATCCAGGGTTTTCCCAACAGTCATTCAATGACACGGAGCTCATGAGCTCAGGGAGTTTCTGCAGCTAAAGGTCACATGACACAGAGTCTGTATGCAAATAACCACAGAAGAAGAACCGGCTTCAAACATGGAACTTTGTTCTTCCTCCAGTCAGCCTGAACCTGCAGCTTTAATTCGTTCATTATATAAAGAGACAAACCTCCAAAAACAATAATTCTTTCTTTTCATTTTAAAAATTCTGAACCAGTAAAGTTACATTTGTTCCTTTAATCTATGAAACCAGAAGTAAGTTACGTTAGAATCATATGAAAACAGAAGATTCTGTGGAAGCAGAGGTTGTTTCCATCAGTCGTGATTTCAAATCTTTTCTCTCGGTCTAAAGGGAGAATGGACGTGACTCAGGGACACTGTTCAGATTTCATTTTAAAACTTTCTGGTTTTAAAAATAAAACTCAACCTGTTTCCGTTGTTCCTCCAGTTTCAGTTTCTGCTTTTAAAAGCAAATTTAAAAAAAAAGTGGGCCATGCTCATAGCTTCTCGTTTACACCGTCCCAACTCATCCCGGCCTGAAACCAAAACTAATAAAAACCCCAGAAGAAAACAAATGAATCTGCTTCAGTCCAGTTCGTCACAAAAGAAACTTCCAGCCTCAGGAAAGTTAAATCTCCTCCCGACTCGTTGGTGTTTATCAGTTTTGTCCAAAATAAAAATCCCCAAATATTCAGAAACAGCAGCTGAAGCTGAACCCTCTAAACGGAGGGTGTCAAACATACGACCAGAGCCGCCGCCCAGGAACCACTCTGGCCCATGGTGGGCGTGAAAACTAGACGTCATCAGGAGCAATTTTTCATTCTAATTTGGCACCAATTTGAAATGTTTCCAGTAGGTGGCGCTACGTTCTAGTCACAGTCATGGACACTTAACTGAGTCCAGGTTGTTGGTCAGGATGGTTGAAACAAAGGAAAACGTCTGTATTTGTTATTTACGGGTTGTTGTTGTGTTACTGCTCCGGTCCCTTTAGATCAGACTGGTCCGGACCAGGATGAACTGGACCCTCCTGGTCTAAACGTTAATTGTAAATGCTGTGTTTGCAGAGAGGCTTCCGTTTCCGTTATGAGTGTGAGGGTCCGTCCCATGGTGGGCTCCCAGGGGCCTCCAGCGAGAAGAACAGGAGAACCTACCCCACCGTAAAGGTACCGCCAACTCTCCCAGAACAGTCTGTAGAACCACAGGACGCCATGACGGCTCCCCCTGGTGTCTGGCTGCAGTATAGCTGCAAATAACGAACTACAACTAAACTTAAGTAAAACATTTATTTGACGTGTATTTTAGACCCAAGTCCCGCCCACTAACTTGGAGGGGGTGGAGCTTATATGACCTATATTGCAGCCACCAGGGGGAGCTCTACTCGCTTTGGCTTCACTGTGGTCATGTGTTTACTGGTTCTTACCTTAATGGATCGATCGCTTCCTTCCAGATCAACAACTACATGGGTCTCGCCCGGGTGGAGGTCCAGCTGGTGACCCACACCGACCCCCCCCGGGTCCACGCCCACAGTCTGGTGGGACGCCACTGCACCGAGAACGGCACCTGTACGCTGGACATCGGCCCCAACGACCTCACCGCCTCGTCAGTATCCAATCACAGCGCAGCACTGTTCTAAAGTCAGGCCTGAGGGTCAAAGTAAATACGGAACAGGCCGTCGCTGACTGATGATGTCACTTCCTGTAGGTTTGGTAACCTGGGGATTCTCCATGTGACCAAGAAAGGTGTCGTTGAGGTTTTAACCAGGAGGCTGAGAGAAGAGAGGAAGAGACAGAAAGACGCTCACTATCACCTGACAGGTAAACACACACACACCTGGACACACACACACACACACACACACACACACCTGGACACACACACACACACACACACACACACACCTGGACACACACACACACGAACACCACACAACCTGGAGACACAACACAACCCCACCTAACCAACACTGGGAGACAACCAACACAGCACACCCACTGGACACACACACACCTGGACACACACACACACACACACACACACACACCTGGACACACACACACACACACACACACACACACCTGGACACACACACACCTGAACGTCCAGATTGACCTGATTGGTTGGTGGAGGTGATGAGTGTGATGAGTGTGTGTTTGTGTGTGTTTGTGTGGCAGAGCTGGAGGAGACCTCCATCCTGAAGGAGGCCAAGGAGCTGGGGAAGGTGATGGACCTGAACATAGTCAGGTTAAAGTTCACCGCCTACCTGCAGGACAGCAACGGCGGCTTCACCAGAGCCCTGAAACCCGTCGTCTCCAACCCCATCTACGACAGCAGTGAGTCCAGCCCTCTGGCTAGCAGCTAGCCGCGTTAGCTAACCCTCAGAGAATAAGTCCCAGCTCATTTCTCCCGCAGAGTCGCCAAACGCCTCCAACCTGAAGATCTCTCGGATGGATAAGACGTGCGGCTCAGTCCTGGGGGGCGACGAGATCTTCCTGCTCTGCGACAAAGTCCAGAAAGGTGAGAACGTTTGTCCGTCCCTTTGTTGACACGATCTCTCATACTCTGCAACTAGAGAAGCTCCTCCTCCCACTGATACCAAGCATCATGGAGCTAACCAGCTAGCCTCAGCTAACAAACAAAACACACCAGCATCATCATGTCATGAATATCATGAATATTTCCAAAACACCTGACAACACCTGATCTAGCTTCTATCATCTTCTGGGTCCTTTAGAATCTGAACCTTTAGTCTCCATCTAGTGGTCTAATGGTGCTACTGCTAGTACTCTGGGTCCGGGTCTAGTCCAGGGATTGATGAGTTACTATCAGGGCGTCTTGACCTGGATAAATATCCCATCATGTGTTTCAGATGACATTGAGATCCGTTTCTATGAAGAGGATGATGAAGGATGCTGGGAGGCCTTCGGAGACTTCTCCCCCACCGACGTCCACAAACAGGTACAGATTAGATCCTCCTCCTGGATCTGGTTTATGTTCTGAGCTCAGATTGAATCTGGTTTAGTTTGAGACCAAATGTGAACAAATGTGACAAACTGAAACTAATCCTCCGAGCTGCTTCTTCTTCTGATGAGAAACTCAGCGATTGAAATTAAACTGTCTCTAATTAACATTTTATATCTGATTAATTGAGCTCTTCAGAGAAATGCCCAGAGCTGATGAGCTCAGGGTTCAGTTTAGTCTGGTCTAGATTATTTCGTTCAATGATGAGACCATCACTAACATTACTCATCAAAATATACACAATAAAGTTCAACAGTACCTGGTGAATTGGAGTATTTTATTTTCAACTATAAAACGTCAGGCATCATCCGTTTAAACCAGGAAGTAAATGAAGGTCTTGTCTGGTCCTCAGTACGCCATCGTCTTCAAAACGCCTCCGTACCACAGCACCGAGATCGAGAGGTCCGTCACCGTCTTCCTGCAGCTGAGGAGGAAAAAGGCCGGAGACAGCAGCGACCCCAAACAGTTCACCTACATACCCCAGGTCCAAGGTCAGACCAGGCTTCCAGGGGTTCAGGGGTCCAGGGATCCAGGGATCCAGGGGTTCAGGGGTCCAGGGGTCCAGGGGTTCAGGAGTTTAGGGGGTCCAGGGGTTCAGGGGTTCAGGGGTCCAGGGGTTCAGGGGTTCAGGGGTCCAGGGGTTTAGGGGGTCCAGGGGTCCAGGGGTCCAGGGGTTCAGGGGTTTAGGGGGTCCAGGGGTCCAGGGGTCCAGGGGTTCAGGGGTTTAGGGGGTCCAGGGGTCCAGGGGTCCAGAGGTTCAGGGGTTCAGGGGTTTAGGGGGTCCAGGGGTTCAGGGGTTTAGGGGTCCAGGGGGGACATACTCTGACTCTTCTCACCCCCATCACTGTCTTTGTCCAGACAAAGAGGAGGTGCTGAGGAAAAAGCAGAAGCCGCTGCCTCACTACGAACATTGGAGAGGAGGAGGAGGAAGAGGAGGAGGAGCTGGAGGGTTTGGAGGAGCAGGAGGAGGAGCAGGAGGAGGCGGAGGAGGTAGGACTGAAGCAGCAGATCTGGAGTTTGACGCTGAGCTCTGGACGTTTGATCACCTCCTCGTTTCCCGCAGGGTTCCAGTTCCACCAGCAGATGAACGGAGGAGGAGGAGGAGCAGGAGGAGGAGGAACTTTCTTTACTGGAGGCTTCACAGGCTTCACTGGAGGGGGAGGAGCTCAGATGTCAGGCCACGTCCCTCAGACAGGTGTTACCCAGCAACAGAGTGACGGACAGACGGGACGTCAGGCGGCCTTGCAGCAACAGCTGCTTCAGATAGGTAGGAGGAGGAGGAGGAGGAGGTGGAGGAGGAGGGTGGGGGAGAGGGGGTAAGGGGGGGAGACGAGGTGGAGGAGGTTGTATGATGACACCGTCCTCCTCCTGATGGATGAACTAACGTTGGCTCCTCTCCTCCTCCTCTGCAGCCTCAAGTCTCAACAGTCGAGTTTCTCAGAACGCCAGAAACGCTGCCGCCGCCCTGCTGGAGTACTGCAGTACTGGAGACGCCCGGGTCCTTCTGGCCATCCAGAGACACCTCTGTGGTATCCAGGACAGCAACGGAGACACGTGAGTCACAGAGACATGCGCCCGCCCCCCTACAGACTCCTCCCACTGACTGAACCAGCCCAAAGGAGGAGTCTTTAGGGACACGCCCCCTGGTTCAGAGCAGCATCCTCATCCTCGTCTTCTGTTTCAGGCCTTTACACCTCGCCATCATCCACCAGCAGACGGGAGTCATCCAGCAACTGGTCCACACCCTCCTCAGCAGCCAGCAGCGTAGCATCCTCAACACCGCTAACCACCTCCAACAGGTAGCGTAGCATCCACAACACCGCTAACCACCTCCAACAGGTAGCGTAGCATCCTCAACACCGCTAACCACCTCCAACAGGTAGCGTAGCATCCTCAACACCGCTAACCACCTCCAACAGGTAGCGTAGCATCCACAACACCGCTAACCACCTCCAACAGGTAGCGTAGCATCCACAACCCGCTAACCACCTCCAACAGGTAGCGTAGCATCCACAACACCGCTAACCACCTCCAACAGGTAGCGTAGCATCCTCAACACCGCTAACCACCTCCAACAGGTAGCGTAGCATCCTCAACACCGCTAACCACCTCCAACAGGTAGCGTAGCATCCTCAACACCGCTAACCACCTCCAGCAGGTAGCGTAGCATCCTCAACACCGCTAACCACCTCCAGCAGGCAGCGTAGCATCCTCAACACTGCTAACCACCTCCAGCAGGCAGCATAGCATCCTCAACACCGCTAACCACCTCCAGCTGGTAGAAGCACTTTGACCCGAGCGTGAGATCTGTGCGCTACAGACGGTCGGAACACGTGATAGCAGCACCATTCTGCATGTAATAGACCAAAATGAAAATCCTCTATCGAACGTGAAGAAAACACAAACACAGCGAACAACAAGATAGACACACAAACGTGACTTAAATGATGGAAGCAGAGATCCTGCTGATACAACAATGTCTGTTTCTTCACTGCGCGACAAAAACTCAGAGAGCTAGAAGCCAAAGAGTCACAAAAATAACATTAGTAAAATCATAAAGTGTTTCTTAGCTTTGCTGTTTCCTGATTAAAAGTTATATTCCAGCTCCAAAAAACGCTGCTAATGGCTTCTTCTATGATTCTGCGTCAGTTTGAAATGAACCAGGAAGCTCTCGTTTGTTTACATGAAGAGGAAGAGGCTTCTAGGTTGGAGCGAAGGGTTCTGACCATGTGCGATCTTTGTGTTTACTTTGCTCTGGATCGTCACTGGTGATTTCTACGGTAAACGTGGGCATGGCGATCGATTCTCTACACTCTGATTGGTCGATGGAGGTGTCACCGATTAAAATTGACCAGTTGGTTGTTGAGATATTCTCCTTTGAGTTTCATGACGTCCTCCTTTCACACACGGTCTGGGTGAATGAGGCAAAGCTGTTGTATTTGTATTTCGTGATAGATTTTCAGACTGGTACCTGTAAAAGGTTCTGTCTGGTCATAAATGGGTTAAAACATCTCTAAAATTGATCAGATTCACCTTTTTACCATCTAATTTTGCACGGTTACTCATCAGATTTTACATTACTAATTCATATCTGCCCTTAAACCACATATCAGGGCTGGTTTTTACTCTAAATAACGTGTTTCTTGTTTAGGCAAGAACAGAAATTTGTATTTTCTACTTTGTTCCAGGTGAATTTTCTCTGACACAAAAAATTTGATTGATTTTGTATCAATCTCACGGGTGTTTGTGTCACGGGTCCAACGTTATTCATACAGCCCTTAAATATAATAAGATATAACACATTTATCATTATATGTCATTGTTGGACAAGAGGCTAACTGTTAGCTGTGTGAAGATAATGGGTTCTTGATGTCTCACCTGGCTCCTGACTCCTCCCCCAGACTCCTCTGCACCTGGCCGTGATCACCCGCCAGGTGAAGGTGCTGGAAGTGTTGCTGAAGGCGAAGGCCGACCCCAGCCTGCCGGACAAAGATGGCCGCAGCCCGCTGCACCTGGCGGCACTAGCTGGAGACAGTGTGTCGCTCCGCCTTCTGCTGGCTCACCTGGATGAAGGCCACGCCCACGTGGTCAACACCCCCGACTACCACGGTGAGTGAGTCCAGAGGAGAATACTTCTGGTTTCACCGTCATATCTCATCTTAAAAACTGTTCATCTTGTTTGATTTCATTCTTTTATTCAACAAAGTTATTTACAACTATTTCCATTAAAAGTAATTTTAGAACCATGTCCAAAACTATCAGGTGTCCAACCAGTAATAATGTCCCAAATCTCTAAACTGTCTCCTGTCTCCATAGACTGAATATAGCCTCACTGTTGCTTAGCAACCATGTTTCCACCAATAGGAAAGAGGCTGTATTTATAATGAGTCTAGTTTTACTATCAACGTTATTTAAAAGCTGATCTGTAGTTTGAATGTTCTACTAAAGTATAAACGTGGACTAATGTCTCCGCCTCCGTCAGGTCTCCACCCCATACACCTGGCCGTGAGGAGGGATGGTGAGCGCTGTCTCCGCCTCCTGGTGGAGGGCGGAGCCAAAATAAACGCACCTGAGCGGAAGAGTGGAAACACGGCCCTTCACCTGGCTGTAAGAGAGAACCTGTTCAAGGTGGCCTGCACCCTGATCACAGAGGTAGGAAAACACACGGGAGCTCCGGTTAACGGGATGTCTGTGAAGGCGTCATGTGATCAGTGCGTCCGGTTAACGGGATGTCTGTGAAGGTGTCATGTGATCAGTGCGTCCGGTTAACGGGATGTCTGTGAAGGCGTCATGTGATCAGTGCGTCTGGTTAACGGGATGTCTGTGAAGGCGTCATGTGATCAGTGCGTCTGGTTAACGGGATGTCTGTGAACGTGTCTTGTTTCCAGCTGAAGGCCGACATCAACGCCTGCACCTTTGGAGGAAACACATCGTTACACCTGGCAGCAAGTCTGGGATCCCCCACCCTCTGCTCCATGCTCATCGCTGCAGGTAACAACACACCAGACACAACACAACACACCAGACACAACACAACACAACACACCAGACACAACACACCAGACACAACACAACACACCAGACACAACACAACACAACACACCAGACACAACACACCAGACACAACACAACGCAACACACCAGACACAACACACCAGACACAACACAACGCGTAGGCTGTATCAAATATGGACGCCACCTCTCCACTTCCTCCATCAGAAGGAAGGAAGGAAGGAAGGAAGGAAGGGGGATGGTTACCATCTTGTGAGTTTGGAGCCAGACTCTGATCAGTACGATCTATGGGTGGAGCCACGTTATCGATGCCCCGCCCACACTTCCTCCAGACTCACTGTGGTTTTCTTTTAATGAATCCTACGCTTTGCTCCACCTGCACCAGCTACAGAGAAATAAACTGAACTTATTTAGAAAAATCTCGCGTCCCATGGGACCTCTTTATGAAGCGGTTGGCATGGCAACTGGTGGTCTCCATGATGTCACATCCTGTTTCTGTGGCTTTATTCTGCAGCCTCCAGCCACCAGGGGGAGCTCTACTAGTTCTGTCTATATACGGTGTATGTTAACAACCCACCAGACTGATGGAGTTTCTTCTTCAGGTGCTGATAAGAATGTGGAGAACGACGAGCCGCTCTTCTTCAGCTCCTCTTCAGACGAAGAGCAGGACGAACCAATCAGAGAAGAGGTCAAAGGTCAAAAGGCCGCCTCTCAGCCAATCAACCCTCGGAAGAGACCGGCAGGACACACCCCCTTGGACCTGGCTAAATGCCAAAAGGTAACCAGCTGGACCTTCAAAATAAAAGCAGGCGACACCACTAATCTAGGCACAAAATGGCTGCCGTAGTTCCTCCGACAGACTGCAGGAGACTGAAACTGTTCACCAGGTTTCACTAAACACTCTTCATCCTCCTCCTCGTCCTCAGGTCAGGAACCTGTTGACCTCCAGACTGAGTCCTAAGTCGAGTCGTCACATCGGGAGGAAAAAAACAATCAGCAATGAAGGTTTGTCCTCTGAGTCTGGATCCTGGTCTAGCCTGGTCTGGTCTGGTCTGGTCTGAACCCTGGTCTGAACCCTGGTCTGAACCCTGGTCTCTGTTGCAGAGGTGGAGGCTTCGGGTCTGGATGAGGAGACTCTGTCCCGGTTGGTGGAGTTGCTGAGTGTTGGAGACGTTCCCTGGAGGAAGCTGGCGGAGAAGCTGGGGATGTTGACGCTGACTCACCTGTACCAGGACACGGCCACGCCCTGCCACCACCTGCTGCAACACTACCAGGTACCACGGCAACACGGCAACACGGCAACACGGCAACTACACAACATAGTCCATGAGGATATTTGACTGAACAAAGGGTCCGTGAGACAGAGCTCTATCAGGACATCTAGTGGACAAAAACATGTAGGATACTACACTATACTACACTATAATATACTATACTATACTACACTATACTACACTATACTATACTATACTATACTATAATATACTATACTATACTATACTATACTACACTATACTACACTATACTATACTATAATATACTATACTATACTACACTATACTACACTATACTACACTATAATATACTATACTATACTATACTATACTACACTATACTATACTATAATATACTATACTATACTATACTACACTATACTATACTATACTAATCTATGCTATACATAATTATCTTACTAGTACTATACTAGTCTACCTTACTATACTCGTCTGAACTATACTGATACTATGGCTCTGTTGAGATACTATGCTGGATAACCTATCCGTATTACTACTATATAATATCCTAGACTACACTGATACCTGATTACTATACTAGGACACCTACCTGCACACTATCAATACTAACATACTATACATACTCAACTACTACATACTATACTATACTATACTAACTATACTAACTATACTATACTATACTATACTATACTATACTACACTATACTACTATACTACACTATACTATACTAACTATACTAACTATACTATATAACTATACTATACTAACTATACTACACTATACTAACTAACTATACTAATATACTATACTATACTACACTACACTATACTATACTATACTATACTATACTACACTATACTACACTATACTATACTATAATATACTATACTACACTATACTACACTACACTATACTATACTATACTATACTATACTATAATATACTATAATATACTATACTATACTATACTATACTATACTATACTACACTATACTATACTATAATATACTATACTACACTATACTACACTATACTATACTATACTATACTATAATATACTATAATACACTATACTACACTACACTATACTATACTATACTACACTATACTATAATATACTATAATATACTATACTATACTATACTATAATATACTATATTACACTATACTACACTATAATATACTATACTATACTATACTATGGTTTAAATATTATAAATAAATATATATGATAATTAAAAAATAAAGCTGCTGTTGTTTGGAGCTGCTTCACTCTATGAACTGTTGCTAATTTACACACTTTTACATCAACTATTTTCATTTGGTTTAGTTGTGTTGTTGTTGTGTTGTAGAATATTTTCACTCACTTCAGCTCTGCAACTAAACAGGGACACGACTTCAGTACTGGATGAAGCAGAAAAGTCATGAAACACGGGATTCGTCCAAACTAATAATAATAATAATAATAATAATAATAATGATAATAATAATTAAATACTCTAATATTCTACATTGTGTAATGAAACATTCAGATGAGCTCAGGACCAGATTCACTGATTCCACTTTATATAAACCTGAACCTGAACTGGAGCCTCAGAGATCAGCACTAGAGACGGCAACACGGCAACACAGCAACACGGCAACTCAGCAACTCAGCAACTCAGCAACCAGTGGGGCCGTGTCTGACTGTGTCTCCCGGTGTCTCAGCTGGGACATGTTGTCTTAATGTGTCTCTGTCCTCTGTGCAGCTGGGGGGTGGACATGTGGACACTCTGGTTGAAGCTCTGCAGTGTCTCGGTTTGACGGAAGGAGTTCGACTCCTGAGAGAGAAAGAGGAGCAACGAGACAAAATGAACACAGGTGAGCTCCTCCCCCTCCGCCCCCCCTCCCCCCTCCCCATCCTCCTCCTCCGTCTCGTTCTGGATCTAACGCCTCCTCTGGTTCTGTCCAATCAGACGCCACGGTTGACAGTGGCTTCGGCAGCCAGCCAATGGAAGAGGAGGAGGAGCCGGCCTCGGCCAATCAGTGACGAGCAGGAAGCGTTTGATTCGTTTTAGAAACGAGTTGCAGGGAAATGAACCAACAGCTTTTTTTCCTTAACGATAAAATTTATTTATATTTGTTTTTTTTTTTTTTTGTGTAATTTAGTTTTTATCAGAGTCTATTTCAATGTGTTAATGAATTTCATGCAATAATCAGAAAATAAGAAATAAAATAAAAAATGTGTAAATAAACTGACTTGTCTCAAATGTTTTTAGTTAAAATTTGATAAACGTAAAAAAAAAAAATATTAAAGATTAAAAAATGAAACAATTAAAATGTGTCAGATTTATTGTTTAGTTTAAATTATAATTACAACTTCTGGTCTGTTTAAAAAGGTTTATTTATTTATTGGATTTTTTAAAAACTTTTAATTAAATGAATTAATTTATTAATTTATATCAGAGACAAACTCATCTGGACCAGAAGACGTTTCAGCTCTAAATGTCTGGAGGAGAGTTTAGGTTTTTATCAGCTGGACGTCACATGACTAGAGTCTGATGACCAGGACCTGGACCAGGACCAGGACCAGGACCAGGACCAGGACCTGGACCTGGACCTGGACCAGAAATGATGGTTCCTTTGAATAAAAACGATGGAGGCGTTTGGTCGTGTCTTTATTTGTGCCTCAGAATGTTCCACTAGGACACAGCTCACAGGATGAGTCTACAGCGAAGCCCAAAAACACAAAAACAAGAACCGTTCACAGAAACTCGTCAGAATAAATTAAAGTGTTGGATAAAACCTCAACGTCTGTTCCTCTGACTTACTGAAACCAAAGTGCCCTAGAACGCAGCGAGCGCTAGCTAGGCGCCTAGCTAACTAGCATATGGCTTCTGGACATTTATTTACAGGTTTGGACGAGAGCTGGAAGCGGCCATGACAGATTCCTCCAGGGCTGCGTTACATCGAGGGAATCAGCGTAAACACAAACACCTCAGCTTCAGCAGGGTTTTATATTGAACTGTAACACACAAGGCCCAGCATCCACCCCGAGCTCCTCCTGTCCACCCACATGGAGAAACCATGACGGGGCGTTTAAATGTAATCGGACATATGAGGCTCAGTGAGGGTTGAGATGAAGAGGAGAGAGTGATGAGGTCAGAACAGAGATGATGATGATGATGACGATGATGATGATGATGACGATGAAGATGTGGAGATAAAATTGACGGATGATTCAAACAGTTTCCAGCAGAAAAGTGACAGAAGCTCGTTAACGAGGAAACTACTGAGTGAAATCAGACGTCGACTCTTACGTCGTTATTTACGTAGGTTGAACTTTCGGCTCATTTAACATTTAACACGTGATTTAACAGAATATTCAGATCATTATTATTATTATTATTGTTAGATCACGTTTTAATTCCTTCTCTCAGTAGTTTCTGTCACCATCGACTCTTCGTACGTCGTCTCCAGCAGAACTGATCAAAAATAATAAAAATAAATAAAACCAGCTGATCTGATCTATCCAGCATCTACACAACAACACACACACACTCACACACTCACACTCACACACTCACACACACACACACACACACACACACTCACACACACACACACACACAGTAACACACACTCACACACACACACAGTAACACACACTCACACACACACACACACACACACAGTCACACACACACACACACACACACAGTCACATACACACTCACACACACTCACACACACTCACACACACTCACACACAGTTTCCTCTTTGTTTGTTTGAGTCCACCTCCTCGTCCTCCTCGTCCCCCTCGTCCTCCTCCCCCCTCCCTCTCCTTTAGTCCTTTTCCACGGTCGCCGTGGCAACAGTCCCACACACTCGTCCGTCGGATGCGGTTGGCACGGCAACCCGCTCCCCCGTCGGTTGCTAGGAGACGCAGAGTGGAACTCCTCAAGGTTCAGAAAGACGTCCCTGAAATGAAAAGAGTCTGAAAAACCTCGCCGGCGTCTCCTGGACGACTTGTCCCCCGTCTCCGTCTCAGTGTCTCAGGAGGATGTTGTCCCGCTACCCATGATGCCTTGCTGCGTCCCCGGGTTACGATGCCTCGTCCCGCTTGCTGCTCCCGTTCTTCCGCTTCTTGCTCCCGTCTCTGGCGTCGGCGCCGGTCCTGGAGGACGAGGAGGACGAGGGGACTTTTAGGCTCTTGGACGTCTTGGTCCCGCGGGTCTTGTCCTTGCTGGAGACGTCCTGGGGAAGCGTGGGGCTGGAGTGCGCCCTCTGCAGGCCGCCATCATCAAACAGACGAGACTCAAAGGCCGACAGGTCCTCGTCCCCACTGGACAGTCGGGCCCGGAGCAGCATGGCGTACGTCCCATAGCGCGTTTTCTGAGGGACAGACGGGAGACGGTCAGTGACCTCTGACCTGTGACTACTTCCTGTCTGACCTGTGACTACTTCCTGTCTGACCTGTGACGACTTCCTGTCTGACCTGTGACTACTTCCTGTCTGACCTGTGACTACTTCCTGTCTGACCTGTGACTACTTCCTGTCTCACCTCAAACTCCAGGTACTCCTTCCGTTGTTTCTGCTCCTCCAGCTCCCGACCTTTGACCTTGCGGTCCGGTGTGGAGGAGGTGAGGTCGGCCAGCTCCGAGGAAACCGCCCTGAACCGGTTCTCGTGGGATTTGAGCTGCTCGTCCTGGGACAGTTTGGTGTTGGACCCCGGGAGGAGGGGCCGGCTGAACCTCTTCTGGGAGCCGATGGCGGCCGGAAACGGAGGAGCAGAAAACATGGCCGCCACCACGTTGATCCTGGTGATCCAAGACTGCATCTGCTCAGTGTTACTGGAAGACAAGGAGGAGGAGGAGGAGTCAGACCTTGTGTGGGTGTCTCTGAGGGGGACGGGGAGACGAGTGTCTTACGGGGCCTGCAGCAGGAAGACCCTCCAGTCGGCCGTCCTCAGGTAGAAGACGTTGGGCCTCTTGCTGTAGTCGGCCGCCCTCATGGCCAGAGAGTGATGGATGGAGACGGAGTTCTTCACGTCCTCCTCCGTCAGATCCCTCTCCGCTCGGTACTCGTCCTGGATCAGAGACACGTCAATCATTAACCTCCTGGACCAGATCTTCATCACCTTCATCATCACCTTCATCATCATCATCATCATCATCATCATCATCATCATCATCATCATCATCATCATCACCTTCATCATCATCACCATCATCATCATCATCATCATCACCATCATCATCATCATCATCACCTTCATCATCATCATCATCACTAATTAACCCTCTGCACCAGATAAAGACTCTTCTCACTGAGTCTGTTTCTACTTCAACCTATGGACCAGTTTTAACTAGTGCTGCTACATTATTACTGGTTGGACACCTGATAGTTGTGGACATGGTCCTAAATAATTTAATGGAAATAGTTGTAAATAACTAAATGTGTTGATCAGCTTTAGAAATGTCCAGGTTAGATTTACATTCTAAGTTCTAGAAATGTTTGGTTCAACATGTTTGTGGTTTTCTGACTGGTTCCTCCTGGATCTGATGGTTTTAGTCTGGTTCTGGTTTCAGGTCTGGTTCTGGTTTCAGGTCTGGTTCTGGTTTCAGGTCCAGTGTGAATGAAAACATAAATGTGACACAGCTGCAAAGAATGAAACCAAAGCAGATGAAGTAGAAAGAGAAACCAGAAGGAGTCGGACTACGGGGTCTTAGACTCTGGACTCCAGAGGGTTGATGGTTAATAGTTAAAGCTGAATCTGACCCAGGTGGTTGATGGGTAATGTAGTTCAGGAGGTTACCTTCTGCAGGTAGAGCACCAGACCCTTGAGCATGGCGTAGAAAGTCTTCCACCCTCTCTTACCCCGCGGTGCTGAGGAGGAACAAAGCATCATGGGATATTACGTGTTAGCAGGTCACATGATCAGATCAGTGATGGACAGAAGAGACGTACTTCTCTTCCCGTCAGGGTCAGCGTGGACTTTGCGAACCAGGAAGCCGCTCTTATAGAGCTCGCCATCGGCCTGCTGGGCCACGCCCACCAGCGGGTTCCCACCAGTACCGATCCTCTTCATGGTGTGGGAGGCGGAGTCTGTCCGCACCTCAGCCAGCTCAGACATGGACTTCCTCAACTCCTCCTCATCACTGCAGGAGGAGCACACGGCCTGTCAGGGCTGGAGGAGCAGGAGCAGGAGGAGGAGGAGGAGGAGGAGGAGGAGGAAGAGGAGGAGGAGGAGGAGGAGGAGGAGGAGGAGGAGAAGGAGGAGGGAGGAGGGAGGAGGAGGAGCAGGAGGAGGAGGAGGAAGGAGGAGGGGAGGAGAGGAGGAGGAGGAGGGGGAGGAGGAGGAGAGAGGAGGAGGAGGAGGAGGAGGAGGAGGGAGGAGGAGGAAGGAGGAGGAAGAGGAGGAGGAGGACAGACGCTCCAGTGTACATGTGTGTGTGTGTTTATGTGTGTGTGTGTTTATGTGTGTGTGTGTGTGTGTGTGTGTGTGTGTGTGTGTTAAACATGGGCGTCGGATGCTGACCTGCAATTATCGGCAGGAAAGAACAGGATGCAGTTACCACGGCAACAGAGGCTTAAATAAGGGAGTCAGGGCAACACACACACACACACACACACACACGGCTCTGTGTGTGTGTGTGTGTGTGTGTGTGTGTGTGTGTTTGTGTGTGTGTTTGTGTATCTGTGAGAGGACATTGACTGGTCCTCAGAAGCAGAAGAATCACTTACATGGTCCATTGCAGCTTCTCGTTCTTTATGGAGCTGTAGAGCGTCTGGAAGAAAGACACAACGATGCATCAACACAACATCACAACGATGCATCACATCAACACATCATCACAACGATGCATCACATCAACACATCAACACAACGACACAACGCATCAACACATCAACACAACTACACAATGACACAACAACGCATCAACACAACGACACAACAACACAACACATCAACACAACTACACAACGACACAACGCATCAACACAACAACACAACACATCAACACAACTACACAACGACACAACGCATCAACACAACGACACAACGACACAACGCATCAACACAACATCACAACAACACATCAACACAACGACACAACGCATCAACACAACGACACAACGACACAACGCATCAACACAACGACACAACTACACAACGACACAACGCATCAACACAACGACACAACAACACATCAACACATCGACACTCAAATCTTTGCAATTTACTTTTACAGTTGACACATTTATTCTTTTAATGTTTCAGATTATTCATCAAAAACATTCTGGTTGTTTCTGAGAGTCTGATATTCACTGGAGACGCTACGTAGCCACCTAGCTTAGCACCATGTAGCTTAGCACCGTGTAGCTTAGCACCATGTAGCTCAGCGCCATGTAGCTTAGCGCCATGTAGCTACGTTTTTAGCGTTTTTAGCTACATTTAGCTGTAACCAGGAAGGAAAGATTTCATCCTGTACAGAGCAGAGATACGAGGCAGCGTCTCAGTTATTAACACGTTATAATTAATATTAATATATTAGACACGTTTTAGTCCATGTTCAGTCAGAGCTAACGCACAGTTTACATGGACACACAACACTGGGACCAGGACTAGACCGACCATGAGTCCAGATTACACTGATTTATATTAATTTATTTAAATGTTAACATCCTCTAAAGTTCTTCTTTGCACTAAAACTAATGTTAAAGTGTGTAGTTGTCGTTACTTATAGGTTATTATTGTGTTGTGTTGCTGGCCTGGTCCCTTTGGATCTAACTGGTCTGAACTGACCCCCCTGAAGCACCTGGAGAATCTCCATCAAATAAAAACTCTCTTCTCTAATTATTAACAATGTGTAAAACAGCGCCCCCTCTGCAGAGTGGTGGAACACGGTATTACACAGAACGATGACCAATCAAAACATAGCATCCGAGCATCACAGTCATCATGGAGCCTCTGAATGAAATGACACCAGATGAAGTTTGTGTTGACGTTTAACTAGAACATTTCTCATGTTCAGTGATGAAGAAGATCTGGAGGATTCAGATCAAAATGATCTAAACCTTGGTCCAGAGGAAGAACGGTTTCCTACTTTTAATGTGGATTCCCACGAACGCTTTAATAAAGTCACCTGAACGTTTCATGTGAGGAGACCGGAGGAAGTTTGAGGTTTAGACAGAAACTAAGAGGAGTCGTTTCCGTAGGAACCAGAGAACCAGAGAACCAGCTCCCAGAGTCGGTCCTGATGTAAGAACGACCGCGATGGGAAATATTTAGACACACAACGATAACGATGTTATCACCATAGCAACCCCCCCCCCCGCCCGTCTACCTTCTTCTTGCGCCCGTGGGGGGGCTGGTGTCCGTCCTGACTCTTTCCCAGCAGGTCGGGGAAGGCCAGCGGTTTGAGGGACCGGGACCGGGGGGCCCTGGGGTACCTGAACGGGTCGGCGCCGTCCCTCGAGTCCCGGCCGCTCCGGACCGAGCACAGGGACCTGGACCTCATCCGCCCCGTGGAGTGGATGCTGTTCACTCCGATCATCACAGATCCAGAGGACCAGACCAGACCAGGTCCAGGGGGGGTGGGGGGGGCTCTCTGAGGAGAAACTTTATTCGTCCTCCTCCATGAACCCGTCTGAGGAGAATCCGTCTGGGTCCAAAATAAAGACGAGTGACGTCCAAACACCAAGGACGGACGAGACGGGGGCGAGCGAGCACACCCACAGACAGACAGAGAGAGAGAGAGAGAGAGAGCACCCCAAAACTGACGTCAGCCTCCTCCTGCTCCCGGATGGAGGGATGATGGAGGCGCAGAAGAAAAGGAGGTGAAGTGAGAACAGGAAGGAGTTTCTCCTGTTGAATGTAAAGAGAGAGAGAGAGAGAGAATCCCTCCTTCCTCCTCCTCCTCAGATTTATTCCCCCTCTTCCTCCTCTTCTTCTTCTTCTTCTCTGTTTGTTGTCGTCTTCCTTCTGCAGGAGAATCCCTCCATCAGGTGAGCTCCCTCCTCTCCCTCCTCTTCCTCCTCCGAACTGTTGAAGACTGCTCGCTCGCCCTCCCTCTCCCTCTCTCTTTTTTCCCTCGCTCTCGCAATGCGCATTTTCTCCCAGCTGCAGCAGCCAATCAGAGAGCAGGGCTGGAGGCCTAGGCCCCGCCCCCTGCTCTCCTTGGAGCTGTCAATCAGGAGGAGGCTCGGAGCTGAATGCAAAGGAACAGGATCCACAACGATGAGGGAACATTTAGAGGGAGGACGAGAGAAACCAGAGACCAGGGAGGAGACGCAGCCGAAGACACGAAACCTTTACATCAGGTCTGCGACTGAGTGATGTCATCACAACCATGACATCACAATAATCTCATCATCAATGATCCAACAACACAACAGATTTTTATTCTCATTCTTATTGCAGCCAAATAAAACTAAGTCAGACATGTTGCTGAGGATCTTTTCATGGAGACGCCCACATTCTTAGGTCACAAACATAAACTGGATTTTGTGAAACGGTGTGTGAGGAATGTTAGGACACGGAGAGAAACCATCTCCAGCCACAGACCAGCGGAGAAAACTTCACTGGAACCAATGTTTTCATGGAGAAACGGACCCTGAACAGGACGGAAAGGGACCAGAACGGATTCACCATCTGTTACAACAAGAATCTGTCAATAAAGATCTTTTAAACAAACCTTCAAGACTCGATACGTGATCAGATCGTCTGATTAATCCGATTAATCGGATTGATCCGAGTTTAGTGGCTGGGTTCAGGTTCAGGTCTGGATGTGAAACCGTTGTGTATCTTTGTAGCTGTTGACTGGTTTGATTTGGGATCACGTGATTATTGGCTGAGTAAACCATGTGACACCATGAATAATTGAGACTTATCAGCGCTGGTGTCCTCTTTTCTCTCAGTGTCCCACATTCTGAGACATGTCCGTTAGCACAACAGAATAAAACCCATAATATCCTGATGCTCACATGCGGTAGCCTAGCGTATTATTACTATTACTACTCATATCTGTTTTGCTTTATTTATTATTAGTGTTTCATATATTTAATGCTACTGGATAAATAAAATATCTACACACACACTTTAACAGAGACGCAGCGATGACGAGGGCGATGAGGATGGAGACGTATATTCACGTTCATTGAATGAAAAAACTCTGTAGATGTGAGGAAGTGGGCGGAGCCAAGTCTGGACCAATGGGATCCACTGATCTAGATTGATTGATTGAGGCTGATATTACCTAGTTTAGGCTAATGTTAGCTGGTGCTAATGTTAGCTGGTTTAGGCTAATATTAGCTGGTGCTAATGTTAGCTGGTTTAGGCTAATGTTAGCTGGTGCTAATGTTAGTAGCATTGACTACCACTGATCCGGTCGGGACATTATTTGTTGTAATCCTGTTGCACTTTGTTGTGTTTTTATTGTATGAAACTTTCTGTATAAATAAAGTTTGATTTTAAGATTCTCGGTTTTTACGTTAGGCTCGTTTGTTACCGTGGAAACCAGACTCTGGGACGTCCATTAGAGCCGACAGGTGGACATGGTTCTGGGCGGTGGCGGGTGAATGAGTGGATGAATGAGTGGATGAATGAGTGGATGAATGAGTGGATGAATGAGTGAGTCACCTTGAGCAGGTCTCTGGGGAAATCTTTGCCATCGTTGAGTCCCTCCAGGTTGGAGATGAACTGACTGCAGGACATCCTCTTCCCCACGTTCTGGACACACAGACAGGGACAGGGACAGGGACAGGACGTCCTCGTCACTTTCAGAGGACAGCAGCGATAACTCCTGTCACATTCAGACCGTTGCCGCGGTAACGGCCATCACTTCCTCAAACACGTCGCTCAGCAGAAGGAGACGAGTTCCTCACGTTACACATTTATTCATTTATCTGTTTATCAGCTGATCGATGAAGACACGAATAAAGTCTGACTCACGTTTCCATGGAGATCTGTGTTCAGCAACATGACGGCACAGGTCAGAGTGTGGACGCTGTCTGAGAGACACAGACAGAGACAGGTGAGACAGGTAGAGACAGGTAGAGACAGAGACAGGTGAGACAGAGACAGGTGAGACAGGTAGAGACAGAGACAGGTGAGACAGGTAGAGACAGGTGAGACAGGTAGAGACAGAGACAGGTGAGGTAGAGACAGGTGAGACAGAGACAGGTGAGACAGGTAGAGACAGAGACAGGTACAGACAGGTAGAGACAGGTAGAGACAGGTAGAGACAGGGACAGGTGAGACAGGTAGAGACAGGTGAGACAGAGACAGAGACAGGTGAGACAGGTATCTTCAGAGGTGAGACAGAGACAGGTACAGACAGGTAGAGACAGGTAGAGACGGGTGAGACAGAGACAGGTGAGACAGGTGAGACAGAAACAGGTGAGACAGATAGAGACAGAGACAGGTGAGACAGAGGCAGGCAGAGACAGGTGAGACAGGTGAGACAGAGACAGGTGAGACAGGTACCTTCAGAGGTGAGACAGGTGAGACAGATAGAGACAGAGACAGGTGAGACAGAGGCAGGCAGAGACAGGTGAGACAGGTCAGACAGGTACCTTCAGAGGTGAGACAGGTGAGACAGGTAGAGACAGAGACAGGTGAGACAGGTGAGACAGGTGAGACAGAGACAGGTGAGACAGGTGAGACAGATAGAGACAGAGACAGGTGAGACAGAGGCAGGCAGAGACAGGTGAGACAGGTGAGACAGAGACAGGTGAGACAGGTGAGACAGGTACCTTCAGAGGTGAGACAGGTGAGACAGGTAGAGACAGAGACAGGTGAGACAGGTAGAGACAGAGACAGGTGAGACAGGTGAGATAGGTGAGACAGAGACAGGTGAGACAGGTGAGACAGATAGAGACAGAGACAGGTGAGACAGAGGCAGGCAGAGACAGGTGAGACAGGTGATACAGGTGAGACAGAGACAGGTGAGACAGGTGAGACAGGTAGAGACAGAGACAGGTGAGACAGAGACAGGTGAGACAGGTGAGACAGGTAGAGACAGAGACAGGTGAGACAGGTACCTTCAGAGGTGAGACAGTCAGTGTTACAGAGCCTGTATCTCCTGGAGAAGTGAGCGAGGACTCTCTCTCTCTCCTGAGTTTCTCCGACCAGAGCAAAGTGTCTGAGAAAGAGTCTGAACAACAACAACAATTAACAGAGTTTCACAATAAAAGCTCGTGTTGACTCACGTGAGGCCTCTCAGTGTTTTATTGTGAAGAACTGACCTGAGAGACTGGTCCAGGCTCAGACCGGTGAAGTTAAAGTTGGAGAGGTACTCCTCCGCCACCATCTGGCTGAACTCGTTACTGCAGAGACAGTTTACGCTAATTAACTCCATCTGATTGGTCCAGGGTCCACTGCATCTGTTAATAAGCTCCTCCCCCACATCATCCAGTCTGGGTTAAACCTCAAGCTTTGATTGATACTGAAGGCGGCCAATCAGGAAGCTTCCTCTGGTTCAGAGCAGCCAATCAGATGAGACCTCTGGACTGTTGTTCTCCAGTTCTCTGCTGAGGTCAGGAAGCTGCTAACTGCTATGCTAATGAACTGAATGTAAACTGCCACAGTGGTATGCTAACTGTCCTAGCATGTAGCTGCACATCTGCGATGATCTAAGATAAATGTTTGTTTATGTTTTATTCATGAGGTGATTAAACTTCAGAGTCATTCTACTGCAGATGGTTCATTGAGTCAATGTGTTCCTGAATCAAACTCAAATACACATTTAAAATTATTATATAATTATTATAATATATGATAATAGCTTAGCAGCTGCAGATTTGGGTTTTACCTACAGCTACATGCTAGGACAGTTAGCATACCACTGTGGCAGTTTACATTCAGTTCATTAGCATAGCAGTTAGCAGCTTCCTAACCTCAACAGAGAACTGGAGAACAACAGTCCAGAGATCTCATCTGATTGGCTGCTCTGAACCAGAGGAAGCTGACCTGGTCATGTCCCAGACCTGGTCATGTCCCCGACCCAGACCTGGTCATGTCCCAGACCTGGTCATGTCCCCGACCCAGACCTGGTCATGTCCCCGACCCAGACCTGGTCATGTCCCTGACCCAGACCTGGTCATGTCCCAGACCTGGTCATGTCCCTGACCCAGACCTGGTCATGTCCCAGACCTGGTCATGACCCAGACCCCTGACCCAGACCTGGTCATGCACTAACACACTAAAACCAAAGTGAGAGACACTGACTTCTTGCCGAGGTGCCGGGCCACGTCTGACTTCCTGAACCCGTCCAGGTTGTAGAGGCGCTTGGCCAGACGCCGGGCCGCCTGCAGGTCGGCCTTGGTGCCGTTGGCCAGCGCCTCGTCGCTGCCACCGAGCGCCAGACGTTCGGCCACGTCGGGCTGAGGCTGGAGCAGCTCGGCCGGACGGTTCACTGGACGCTCCCTGAAAACACAACACGGGACGACACGGGACGGTGAGACTCACATCCTTCACACAGAGGAACCCTCCATGGTCCAGGAACCAGATCTGGTCTGATTCAGGTCTAATCAGGGTCTAATGTGGTCTACAGGGTCCCCCCTCTGCAGGTAGAACTGGTTTATTAGGAACCATGAAGAAGAACAAGTGTCCTAATGTTTCTGATGTGATGATGTTGACAAGTGTCTGAATCAGCTCTGATGTCCTGATGTAACAAATACATGTTTACATTAGTTTAAGGACCAGGAACCAGATATGAGACCAGGAACCAGATATGAGACATTCATTCATCTGTATTTAACTCAGGAACATTAGAAACAATAGAAAACAATAGAAGCATTAGAGACATGTCCTCTTGTGTCCTACAGAAGGGGGGCACATTCAGACCAGTTCGATCTAAAGGGACCAGACCAGGAACACAACATCATAAAAACCTGTAACGACTCTTTTAGTTTTAGTGCAAAGGAGAAAAATGAGAAAGTTTAGATTTAATAAAATATACTTTAAATAAATGAATAATAATCAGTGGAATCTGGACTCATGTCTGCTGGTTAGACCTGGGTCTGTCTGGTCCAGATTAGACATTAATTAACAATGAATGAGTGGTACTGCCACTTCATTAGGAACACCAGACCAGTGAAGGTTCTGGTCTGGTGTTCCTAATGAAGTGGCTGTTGTTTAAATGACAGAGTTCTACTTCTCGTTCTCACAGTTCCTCCTTTTCTACAAAGCGATTCTGGTTCTAGACGAGAGAAACGATGAGATCCAGGACAGCTTTCTGGTTTTCACTGATCCTGGTACTGGTCCTGGTCCTGATCCTGGTCCTGATCCTGGTAGCATCTTGGTCCAGGTTTTACAATAATCCAGCTTCACCGGCACAAAAACCAGATCCCAGCCAGGAGTTAAAATTAAGACCAGCAGGACACAGTCTGAACAGAACCAGAAGACAACGGAGGGTCAGACTGGAAGATCAGGTCCAGGTCCAGGTCCAGGCCCAGGTCCAGGTCCAGGTCCAGGCCCAGGTCCAGGTCCATGTCCTGGCCCAGGTCCAGGTCCAGGTCCAGGTCCAGGTCTATCAGACTCTAGTCATGTGACCTCCAGCTGATAAAACCCTGAACTCCTCCAGACATTTAGAGCTGGAGATGAGTTTGATCTGAATCTAACGAACCTCTGTCCTGCTGAGACGTGTCCTCTGTCCATCCGTCCTCCTTCAGACCAGGTCTCATCAGACCAGGAACTGAACAGTCACAGTTATGAATGAGGGAACTGGTCCAATAGCAGCGTGGACGCCACTTCCTTTAAAGAGGCCCCGCTTCCCCTCAGCCATAGACCAGCCATCAACCTAGCCTCCTAGCCTGTAAGCTAACAGTAGCTCTGCCTAGCCTCCTAGCCTGTTAGCTGACAGTAGCTCTTCTTAGCCATCTACACACTGACCCTAACCCCAGTGTTGATGAAGCCTCTGGTTCGTGGACAGCTCCCTCTGTCCGTCCCAGTAAAACTCAAAGAACTTCCTGGTTTCAAGGCCCAATTAAAGCCAGACACCGTCCCTCCTCCGTGTCAGTAGTTGTACTTCCTGGTCCTTCCTGGTCCGTCCTGGTCCGGATGTTTCTGTCGGCCGGTCCTTCCTGTGCTCTCCAACACGTCCCATTCATCCAGGACAGAAATAACAACTGAACTTGACACGACACGACGCCGGGAAACTGCGTCAGGGGGAGGACGTCCAATGGACGACGAGAATAATGAGGCTTCACTGAGCTCACATCACCATCTGACCTACAGCTGCAGGCACTGGGACCAAATACTTCTCTCATTCAGATTATGTTGAAATGAAAAGAGTTCCTCAGAATCACCGCATCAAGATTCTACCGTTATTATGGGATGTAGAAGGGAGTTCACTACTGACACTAGACGCCTATGCTGCCATTTTTCTTGCTTCACTAAATTCCTGAAGTGTCCTCCTTTTACAGTAGAACGAGTAAAATGATTCTTATCAGACTTCATTCGTTTCTAAATCAACCCTCTTCTGTCTCCTCTGGGTAGAAATCTGAGCAGAACAAGACAGAGGCTCAGATCTGAACAACAAACTGGTCTCATCCAACGTCTTCCACGAAACTCAACCAGTCCAGCTTGGTTGATCTGGATCTACTCAGACCTGGACCACTAAGGACCAGCCACGAACGTCAGGACGCCAGGTCCTGGTTTCATGTCATCACCAGACTCTAGTCATGTGACGTCCAGCTGATAAAAACATAAACTCTCCTCCACACATTCAGAGCTGGACTTGGAGGAAACGTCTTCTGGTCCAGATGAGTTTGATCTAAATGTTGGAAAAACTGATTCCAGAAAGAATGTTTAAACTCTCTGGACCAGTTTAAGGCCACGTAGCATCAAGACGCTCCTCACTGAGTCTCTGTTTCTACTTTAGCAGAAAAGTTTTTAAATAGACCGAGACATTCTTGATAAAAACCTGCTGCCATCGACCAGAATGAAGAAGATGAAACGAGGGTGGACATTTCAGCAAGACACTGATCCCAAACACAGAGACAAGGAAACTCTCACTGGCAGTGGAGTACGTGTGTTCAATGCTTTTCACTGTGTCATTTCACATTATTACACAGAACTTCATTTCTGAACTTATTTGTTTTGGTTTCTTTCTTTGTATGGATCACTGGGGCTGTTACCAACACCTGCTGAAAGTTCATGTCCATAGCACCTTTAGAAACATGTTCACCATGAAACATTGTGATGTGTTCAATACTTATTTTACCCTCTGTAACTGAGTTTTCTTCCTGAATATTGTCGTCATGTTTGGTTCATGGAGGAAAACGCTAGCAGGAGGAGAGAGCTAGCAAGAGGAGAGAGCTAGCAGGAGGAGAGAGCTAGCAGGAGGAGAGAGCTAGCAGGAGGAGGGAGCTAGCAAGAGGAGAGAGCTAGCAGGAGGGAGAGAGCTAGCAGGAGAAGAGAGCTAGCAGGAGGAGAGAACTAGCAAGAGGAGAGAGCTAGCAGGAGGAGGGAGCTAGCAAGAGGAGAGAGCTAGCAGGAGGAGGGAGCTAGCAAGAGGAGAGAGCTAGCAGGAGGAGGGAGCTAGCAAGAGGAGAGAGCTAGCAGGAGGGAGAGAGCTAGCAGGAGAAGAGAGCTGCAGAGAGAGAGCTAGAGAGAAGAGACTAGCAGAGGAGAGAGCTAGCAGGAGGAGAGAGCTAGCAAGAGGAGAGAGCTAGCAGGAAGAGAGAGCTAGCCAGCTACACATGATAGAAAGAAACACAACATGACAGCCCCTTTCCTATTGGTGGAGACATGCATCATCAACCAATCAGGACATGATGTGTCAGTGGTTTTAGTTTTGGACATGGTCATCATCACTCATTCAAACCTTTTGTAGTTACTGTAATGAATCATAGAGGTTCAAGGAGCCGTAGATGTAAATCTTCAGTCTTCCACTGTGAACTGTTTCCATGTGGTTTCATTTATAATCTAATGCCTCATTTATGAGGATGACCGAGCATTTTCAGGACCGTTAAATATGAACCGTTGGTGAATTTGATTTCCCACGCTGCTGCAGAACCAAAACTAAAACTACAGAGTTGTGGATGTGATCAGGACTAATCTGGAGTGAATTCAGTTCTAGTTTCTACCTTTGTGAAAGTTTTATTGTGACAAGGAACATGAAGAAGAAGAAGAAGTGAAAGGAAGCGCTCTGGGAGGTTTGTTCAGATTGACTGAGGAGCTGAGTCCTGCAGAAGGAAAACATCCGAACTCCAGGTCCTGGTAGATCTGGATGATCTTCAAACGGACCCAGGAACATCACACCACATTAACAGGATTCACTGTGAACCAGCGCACCTTTAAATAGGAGACCTGATCAGACCTGGACGTGTCTGAAGCTTTACTGCTCCTCTGTGGTCACGCTGAGTTCCTGGTTTCTAAGCCTCTATTTGAAGACCAGTGACTCAGCTGGAGGAACTATTAGCAACACGTCAACAACACGTCAATGACACCTTAGCAACACGTTAGCGACACGTTAGCGACACGTTAGCGACACGTTAGCGACACGTTAGCAACACGTCAACAACACGTCAATGACACGTTAGCGACACGTTAGCGACACGTCAACCACACGTCAACAACACGTCAGCGACACTTCAGCAACACGTCAGCGACACCTTAGCAACTCGTCAACAACACGTCAGCGACACCTTAGCAACTCGTCAACAACACGTCAGCGACACCTTAGCAACATGTCAACAACACGTCAGCAACACATCAGCGACACGTCAGCGACACGTCAACAACACGTCAACAAAACGTCAACAACACGTCAACAACACATTAGTGACACGTCAACAACACGTTAGCGACACGTCAACAACACGTCAGCGACACCTTAGCAACACATCAACAAAACGTCAACAACATGCTATCAACACGTCAATAACACATCAGGAACGCATCAACAACTGTGCGAAGAACAAATAATGTGAAGTGTGGTTGCAGTAAATAATTCCATCCTGCAGAGGGCAGTGATACGAGCTGCAGAATCTCAACTACAGGAGAAGAGGAACTTAACGACATAAGTGAAAAACGATCCTTCCTGGTTCATCGGTGGACCAATCAGAACGCACATCACTCACCTGTACACAGCCGGGTAGGGCGGGGCATACAAGTAACGGTCCTCCAGAGCCCCGCCCCCCCAGCATAACAGGTACTTTGCCATGGCACTCTGGCTCCACCCACTCTCAGCCTGTGATGTCAGCTGACATGTTCGTGGACGCCGATGAGGGACGAGAAGGCGGCGTTACCGAGGGAAACCGAGCCACATCCTGAAGAAACGGCGTCTGAGCTTCAGTGGAAAACCTCTCTGACCCGTCTGGTTTCATTCCTTCGTCTCTCCTCCTCCTCCTCCTCTTCCTCCTCCTCCTCCTCCTCCTCCTCTCTGATTCTTTCTTTCTGACTTTATAAATCTCAGCGAGTTTCTCTCAACTTCACCACAACTTTCTCCTCCCTCCCTGTCGTCCATCAGCTGCTTTATTTTCCTCCACTGAGGGGAAGGAGGTCTGAGTTTCCTCCCCAGTTTGACCGGGACGCTCCTCCTCCTCCTCCTCCTCCTCCTCCTCTCTGTCCTCTCCTTCCTCTCTTTGTCTCTTCTTACCTTCCTTTCGCTGCATCGACCTTCCTGAACGTTTCTCTCCGTCTCAGCAGCTCAATAAACAAACCACACGGCTCTGAAATAAACTCCTTCAATAAAACATCAAACACTCGTTCTCTGTTTCCAGGAAACTTTCCGCCTCTCGTTCGTCTAAGAACAGCTGCACATTTAACTTGACAACGATTTTACAGATGCCGTCATTTAAATGTTATCCAGACACTAAGAGGAAAGCAAAAGAAGGTCAGAGGTCACAACAACAGATGGAAAAGATCCACATGAATGAGAGAGAGAAGAGGAGGAGGAGGAGGAGGAGGAGGAGGAGGAGGAGGAGCGGAATCTGAAATCCTGGCTGGATGAATCCGTCTGGAATTTCCCTCCATAGGCTGATAAAAGTGTGAGTGTGTGTTTGCTGTTTGTCCTGAGGCTGTGGGGACCAGACTGTTATGAGATGCCAACGTTGTGGAGACATGATGTTGATTGAAGGTTAAAACCTGATAGGTCAAAGGTCAGAGTTAGGGTCCTCACAAAGACAGAAACACCAGAATGAAGACGTAGAAGTGGAGGCAGCGAGGCTTTGGGTGTGATCCTGTTTTCATTCCTCGTCTGGATTCTTTCTCTGTGGCTCCGTTTGTTTTTTGTTTTCTCCTGGAAACAATAAAGTTTGAGTGTGTTTGAATTTGAATTGCGGGCCCACGCCCAGAGGAAGGAGTGAGGCCAAAAGGAAAAACGAGAAGAAGAGAAACCTCCCAACGTTCGCTGGGCAGGAACGATACCAAGTAACACAGCGGATAATATCCTGATACCTTCAGACTTGTGAATATGAAAATGAACATTTGTGAATGTGATCATGAAACGGGTGTTTTGTAGCTCTGTTTAAGAATTAACATCAGACTTTAAAAACAATCTGAGCAAATGAACGAATCGACTGAAAATCTGATAAAATCACATTTATGTCTCATCTCTCTCTAAAAACCTTCCATAAGATCAGTCACTGTTTTTGGAGCAGACAGAGTCATTTCCCACCTACAGAGGTTTCCGGTCTCCATGTTGGAGCCACTCGCAAGAGAAAAAGGAAAACGGACTGAAGTAGAAAATGGTGTAAAATGGTGGATTATTGTCGTGTTTTTGGCTGCACCAATAGAGCAGAGTGTCATGTTATAGATCGGCCAAACGTTATGAGAGGAAGGAGGCGCTAGTGGTCAGAGACGCTGAACCAGGACCTAGAGACTAAAGTCTGGACAACATCTGAATTAGTTCGGCCCAGTTCTCGCCAGGTAATTGAAATGCTGGATATGAACTGTGCTATTATCATTAGTTAAGAGCCGCATCAACATTTCAATTACCTGACATAAAATATATATTTCTTCTGAAAGTGAGGTTGACTCTAAGAAACACATCAAAATCAGAAGTATCGATATTTCTGAATCGATACGCACAAATCTACTGGTCAATATGTTAGCATTCAGCAAGAACCAGTGAGCGCAGATAGCTAACCATTAGCTACAACTAACCCAGAACTAAAGCTAACCATTAGCTACAATTAATCCAGTACTAAAGCTAACCATTAGCTACTACTAACCCAGTACTAAAGCTAACCATTAGCTACAACTAACCCAGAACTAAAGCTAACCATTAGCTACAATTAATCCAGTACTAAAGCTAACCATTAGCTACAACTAACCCAGAACTAAAGCTAACCATTAGCTACAACTAATCCAGTACTAAAGCTAACCATTAGCTACAACTAATCCAGTACTAAAGCTAACCATAAGCTACTACTAATCCAGTACTAAAGCTAACCATTAGCTACTACTAACCCAGTACTAAAGACTACTAACACCAAAATTAGCTACAATAACTACTAACCCAAGTAGAACTAAAGCTAACCATTAGCTACAACTAACCCAGTACTAAAGCTAACCATAAGCTACTACTAACCCAGAACTAAAGCTAACCATTAGGTACTACTAACCCAGTACTAAAGCTAACCATTAGCTACTACTAACCCAGAACTAAAGCTAACCATTAGCTACTACTAACCCAGAACTAAAGCTAACCATTAGCTATAACTATCTATATGCGCTAGCTGCAGCTGTGAAGCTGTTTTTCCTGTGCTGAGTGAAGCTCTGAGCTCTAAACAGGGACATAAAGAGGAGGCGTGACTCATTGTTAAATACAGACTTTACAGCAGAACCAAACCCTTCATCAACATTTCATGTGGCCGAGGCCGAGGTCTGAAAGTGGAGCACGAGAGGAAGTGGAACCAAACCTCATCAGATCTTCACCGACAAACGAGAAACAAAATCTGTTTAACCCTTTACAAGCTCTCGTGTAAACGTACGTATTCAGAGCATTAGGACGTCGGCGCTCATCCAGAGTCTCATCTTTATATTGTGTTGGGGTCAAATTTCAAAGATTTGCAAGTTATAATATGTAAAAAGTACCTTTTCCTTGTTTTTACTGGGACGAGACTTGATGACTTTCAGTTATTTTAACACAACAAAAGAAGTTTTGACCATTTTAGTTTCTAATGAAAGTCAGTGACATCTGTGGTGTTAAGGGTCAAATGTGACCCGGTAGTTACACGAACGCATGGGTCATAGAAAACGCTTTAGGTTTCTCTGTGGATCAAATTTAGCCCAATTTAGACTTTTACAGTTTGAAATGACGCACAAGTTTATCAAACTCTGTGTCAATAAGGAGTAACGAGCTACGACGTCGCTAATTAGCAAGTACTGGTTTAAGGACGCTGTGATTTCATTGTTTGTGATCCTGTCTTTGCTCAGCCTTGTTCAGGTGGTTAAATAAACTCTTTATATTTTGTTACACAATGGGGACTTCATCGTAATATACCATGAAACAAACTCAGCCTCAACATCGAAGAACATATATTTTTTAAAACTACTTCCTGTTCAAAGGAAGCTTAGTTTTTATACTTCTTAGTTTTCTTCTTAGTTTTTATACTTCTTTGCTCCCAAAGATCCCAAATACCTCAGAGAAATTAAAAATGCATCACAAACTAAAGCTCAGGCCCAAGGACCATGAAATCTATTATTCTGTCTAAAAACCAGACAAAACTAACCCAACATATATTAATTAGTATATATTTAAATTAAAGCTTCATTGTTTAGTGTCTAAAAAGACTAATAGAAGTCTAATCAATAGGCTTTCTTTTAAATCTAATAAATCCTTGCAGACATAATGTCAGAGTATTTAATTATAGCATTTTACTAATTATCACATCATAACTGGTAGCAATGAACTAAGCCTTTTTATTAATTTAAACTAATCTGAAGGATTTTTTCTAACTGGTTCAGAATCAGATGTTAAAGGAGCACAAACATGTGACGTTAGCAAATATTTTCAAATTGAACGTTGTGACAATAGGATTTACATGTTTCTGTCTTTCACTAACGCTTTCAGTAACCAAACAGCTCTGTGCTGCCACCATGTGTCTGATCCCTGTCACTGCAACAGCCTTCAGTCACCATCAGCCATGAGTTACAACCATAGACTGTATATAAATATGGACTAAACACGTCTCCTCCATAGACCGTATATAAATATGGACTAAACACGTCTCCTCCATAGACCGTATATAAATATGGACTAAACACGTCTCCTCCATAGACCGTATATAAATATGGACTAAACACGTCTCCTCCATAGACCGTATATAAATATGGACTAAACACGTCTCCTCCATAGACCGTATATAAATATGGACTAAACACGTCTCCTCCATAGACCGTATATAAATATGGACTAAACACGTCTCCTCCATAGACTGTATATAAATATGGACTAAACACGTCTCCTCCATAGACCGTATATAAATATGGACTAAACACGTCTCCTACATAGACTGTATATAAATATGGACTAAACACGTCTCCTCCATAGACCGTATATAAATATGGACGCTTGTTAGATTAGATTTAGAGGACAATAAGAGCAGAAACACACTGATGGAGGCAGCACTAGCATGCTAGCTGTTAGCCACAGCTTCCCCATTAGTATGGTTGTTAACATTAACATTACCATCTGTATTGTCAACGTTATTAGAAATACTATTAACATAACAACAATCACAACTAGCATCCCTATTAGCATTCACGCTTGCTTGACCGTTAACATCAACGTTAGCATCTACTTCAGCTCTGGAGTCTCTATTGAGTTCTTTCAAACGTCAACTCTGGAATAGTTTCAAAGTTTCAATCACTTCCTCAAACATTATTTAGATCCTACGTCAAACATACGGCCCACGGGCCAAAACCGGCCCCCCAGAAAAGGCTAGAAAGGCTAGCTTATTAAATGTAAACATTCTGAAGATAATTGTGCTCTGCTGTGTTCCTGCTTCAGTCCATTTGGGATCAAGTTGGAATGAGCCTGACCGCCCTGATTTAGAGCATCAGAACATCAGAGCTGATTCAGACACTTGTCAACATCATCACATCAGAAACATTAGGACACTTGTTCTTCTTCATGGTTCCTGATAAACCAGTTCAGAGGGGGGACCTTGTAGACCACATTAGACCCTGATTAGACCTGACAATGTTTCCTGGATCTTCTCTGATTGGCTCAATGAAAACCACATGACAATAAACCTCACTGAGAGGAACCAGGAACCACGTTACCTCATATGGTTCCTGGTTCTAGATGGAGGGTTCAGACTGTGTTACAGCATCAATGAGCTAACTGCTAAGCTAACAGCTGAGTGGTCAGACTGACCTGGGGCTGCTGTGGAGTGACGGGGCTGAGCTGGCCTTTCGGAAGCCGTCTTTGTGATTGGAGCGACGCCACGAGTCTTTCTCAGAGCGGGACCGGACCGGAGGACCGGCGTCTTCCTTGGAGGCCTCGCGGACCCCGGGGCCCGAGGCGCTGAGGGAGGTTTCGGATCGAGACGTCTCGGACGGGGCGGACGGGTCCGGATGAGCCAACGGGGCGAAGCTGAGCTCGATGATCTGCTTGGCGCTCTCACAGATCTGACTCTGAACACAAACATTAAAAGGAGTTCAGAGGAGGAAGTTTAACTCTTCATGGGTCAAGAACCAGATATGGAACTCATCATGCATCTGGATTTTCTCCATTGTTCTCTATTGTTTCTAATGTTGCTGAGTTAAATACAGATGAATGAATGTCTCATATCTGGTTCCTGGTCCTTAAACTAATGTAAACATGTATTTGTCACATTAGAAACATCACAGCTGATTCAGACACTTGTCAACATCATCACATTAGAAACATGAGGACACTTGTTCTTCAGAGGACTGAGACCCTGCAGAGAAGGTCCTGGTACCTGGATCTCGGGGGTGAGGGTGGGCAGGTCGAAGGTGAACACGGAGGTGGAGCCGGAGGTCAGCAGGTCCACGCTGTCCAGGCTGCTGTACGAGGTGCCTTTGGCCCGGTGCGACTCCATGATGCTCTCAAAGTGGCGGCTGAAGGAGTCCAGGTTGCTGTCGGAGGGTCGGCGGGGGCTGCCCACCGAGACGGGGGACTTGAGGTCACCGTGGGAGTCGGACGAGACGTCTGGAGACCTGACGAGGAAAAGACCAGAGAGAAGAGAACAGGTGTGTCCAGACATCCAGCTGGTTCATTCTGCTGCCGATTCAGTTCATCTGGGTTTAATCAGCCGCTCACTTCCTCCACTGGAAAACCTCTACTTCCTGTTTACAGCCGGCTCACATTTAAACACGTAGAATGTGTTCATAGTAGCTCATAGGTCTGATCTGGTCTGATCTGGTCTGACCTGGTCTGGTCTGGTCTGGTCTGACCTGGTCTGATCTGACCTGGTCGGATCTGGTCTGATCTGGTCTGATCTGGTCTGATCTGGTCTGACCTGGTCTGGTCTGATCTGGTCTGATCTGGTCTGTCTGATCTGATCTGGTCTGACCTGGTCTGATCTGGTCTGGTCTGGTCTGACCTGGTCTGATCTGATCTGACCTGGTCTGGTCTGGTCTGGTCTGACCTGGTCCCCCACCCCCCCCCATGTCAGATGTGTGTCTCACCCCTTCAGCAGCAGACTGAACACCTCCACCTCCTCCTTCGCCGCCCTCTGTCTCTGACGGTCTCCTTGCATCCTGACACTGGCCCAGCTCACCACTCCTTCCTCCTCATCCTCCTCCTCCTCCTCCTCCTCCTCCTCCTCCTCCTCCTCCTCCTTCCCTCCTCCGGTGCTCTGCGGTTTCAGGGAGGCGTTGGCGTTGAAGCTGCGGTTACTCCCGAAGGCCGAGTCCGCCTCCTCTCCGGCCTCTGCCTCCGCCCGCATCACCTGCACAAGAAAACCTGTTTGAACGTTTAGGACCAGCTGCTACCGGGTCACCTGGATCTGATCCGGGGTCAGGACCAAACGCTCCACATGTCCGGAGGAATCTGGTCTCAGCTGACGTCTTTTAATGATCTTAACTGTGGTTTAAATGTTTTTTGTGCTGCTGTTTGTCGGGATTTTTAATGTGTTGACATGTGCTTCATACGTTAAATAAACTTGGTTGGATTCCTTCTTTTATACGTATATCTATATATCAAAGACGAATAAAAACTGACCATCATTAAAATGAATGTCCTCATATGTGGACGCTGGGATTATTTCACTGTATATTAAAATAAAGGCACCAAACTAATTCTAAACCTGTTTATTTTAATAGCTGAACGTGGTTGAATAAAGACAGTAATGATCAAATCCCAGCGTCCTCAGATGAGAACCTGCTGCTTAGAGTTGACAGAATTAGTTCCATGTTTAACTTTGTGCATCAAACTAGAAAAGTTAATGAACATAAGTAATGCTGACTTCTGTGTCCTGATTGGCTGCCATGGTTTGAATGAAGCCTGAAACGTCCTCATACGAGGTTGGTCTCTCTGTGACACTCTGTCTGGGTTGGTTTTAGTTTAGACCTGTGTCCCCCCTTAGAGGAGGACTGGACTACAGACTCTGATCATGTTGTGTATTTAAGTGTGAAGTAAAGTGTGACCTCGTCCAGGTCGGTCTCCCGGTAGCAGCGCAGCGGCACGGCGTCCAGGTCCGTCTCCGAGTATTTGATGGTCTGGCGGATGATGCCCGTCTTGGGGGCGGAGCCTCTGGGGTCAGGGGTCACCAGCTCCACCTCGATCTGCCGAACCTCGTGATGCGACAGCTTCTGACCCTCGCCGTCTGGCCCCCTCCTCTGATTGGCTGTCTCCAGGCGGAGGGAGGAGGGAGGGGCGGGGCTGGCTGGAGGCGTGGGGGGCGGAGCTTCTGCAGGAGGAAGTCACAGTTTATTCCTATTTATTTAAAGCACCTGTAAAAACAACCTCTGTAGAACCAAAGAGCTGCAGAGAGGAACAAACTAATCACACATACACTGATGAACACAACTTCATACAAATTAAAACAATAAAAGAAGCGTAAAAGGGAATAAAGTGAATAAATCTTTTCTTGTCTTTAATAACTGACTCATTACTGTGTGTGAATGGGATCATTATGTCATGTTACTGGTTTATATTGTGTATTTTTTTAAGTAAAAATAAAAGAAAAGGTTACTTGTCTTGCTGTGACTCAATCCCAAAGGAAAAAGAGGCTTTTTTAGCCGTGTTGAATTTGCTGAATAAACCCATATTTTTACTTTGAATTCATTGTCACATTCCTTCTGTAACTTAACTCCACACACTGACACTGTTCACTGTTCCTGCACATGTTCTTTCAATCAGTCGAATTTCCTCCCGTGTTATCGACGCGTTTCATTCTGACGTCTCCAGGTGGAGTTGTACGTCTGATTTTGTTGGTGCTCTGCTACAGTGAAGTAAAACTCTTCACCTTTACCTGCTCTATGGACACACCCAGGTCCAGGTCGTCCTCACCCCTCCCGCCCATAACACCACTACAGGTCCACCCTCCCTGACTGCCACTCTCTCAGGATGGTTTTATTTCTTTAACCAAATCCTTTATTTCAATGTCTTATACTTGTATTGTTTTAATGCTTTTGCAGGTCAGACTAGACGGTCTGGTTTGACAAACCTGCTCCACATAACATTTATACGAAGCCTTTACGAGGTGAAGTCTGGAGTTTGTGACACATTTCCACAAATAGAAGCACCGAGTAGATGAAATGAAAGACCTAAATCTGGTTGGACGGGTCTAAATAAAGCAGCTAGTGGGCCGTGATGTGTGGTAATTCTTGTGCGTAGAGTTGTTCATGGTGAGAGTTGCTCTGGCTTACGCTAAGCTCCAGCTTCTGCTAATTGGCTTAGAAGAAGCTCCTGAAGCTGCTTGTTTACTGAGAGAAGAAAGACCTGATTCCATTAACATGGGGACTGGTCTGGGACCAGAACACCTCTACGGATGCTACAGCTGAACCAAACACTGGAGCATTTCATCCATCGATCCAGTCAGAGTCAGTCCCACGGACGCTCCTGATGAAAACCTAAACCCTCCACCCCCACTTCTACAAACACAACAAACACAGATGGTTCTTTATTCTAAACTAAGACCCTGAACAAGTGAGAACATCCACAGACCAGTGATCAGATGAACTGGATCAGAACTTCATCAGAAACCAAACACCAGACACCAACAGAACTAAATTAGTTCAGTTTGTGTTTAATTAGAACATCATAGTGTCTGGAGGATAAAGGTGGAAACTTTTATCTTAAGAGGAACTCGTGGAAACGCAGCCACTGTTGCTGCAGGATGGACGGGTGAACTTCAGGAAGCAGATCATGTGGATGTATCGAGTACAGACAGAACAGACAGAACAGATGTTTAGATGTTAAGAAACAAAAACTGAAGGCGTTAGTGGAGTGGATGAATTAGTGCTTCCACTGGTGTGGTTGATGAAGAGGACAGTCAGTGTGGTTGGACTGTATGAGCGCTGTGAATAAATCCCAGTGAGAGGTTATTTTTACAGACGAGTACAGAGGGACGATAGAAAACTTCATCACATGATGCAGCAATAATCAGCAGAGACACAAAGACCATCAGACTGATGTCTTCAGGACGAGGAACAGATTCATAAGAGTTCTATCAAGACGTCCATGAAATATCAGAAAGAACCAGAACCTCTTAGTCCCTAGGCTGCTATCCAGAACCATCAGGTCCATGTTCCTGACCCTGGTCTCTGTGATGAACTAATAAATAGAAACTAGAAACCACCCTGATAGTAATGACATCATTCTGGACCAGACCTGGACTAGACCTGGACCTAGACCTGGACCCAGAGTTTCTAGAAACACCACAGAGCTCACATGTTCTCCAAAGGTTCTAGTGAAACAGAACCAGGTCCACTCTCCATCTGGACATTAGGATCAAACCAAAGAACCCAAAGTTCCTCCACGTTGGGTTTTTACCTCTTAAAGTGAATCTGGCTCCAAAATGCTACTGATTCACTACAGGAGGCAACGTTCACACAATTCAACCTTTGGACATTTTATTTCTCCTGGACGTCATCACATTCTACCATTGAGCTCATTATACGATCCAGAAGAAGATGGAGATTTCCTCCATGTTGCTGTTGTGATGTGGAGGTGTCACCACTAGTTGGAAGTAAAGGAGAATGTAGCCCAGTCACCATGTGGTGGGTATCTGATGGAGAATCATGTGGCTTTGAAGAACCACAGACTGTAATAAAAACGATATAAGCCAGTACTGGGTTTGTTGTGTGAAAGAGGTTAGCACCTAGTTTTAAATCAGTGGCTTGTACCGGACCTCGTGGGGGTTTTGTTTGACAAAAACATTATCCTGATGTGAACACCATGACAAATAAAACCATGTCAGTGATCTACAGTACCTTTTCTTTTGTCTGTCAGGCCTCCGAACAGGAACTCCCACTTGGCCTGGGCGATCTTCTGAGACCGCGAGGACGGAGTCGTGGCTGAGCCGCTGTCCGACTGCAGCCAGAAGGAAACAGATTATATTAAATAACACGAACAAAATAAAAACATCAGGACAAATGGACAAATAGTCTCAGTACCGACTATGAAACTTATAACAGCCATGGTGGTTACATCCTTAAAATAATCGTCTGATTACCGTCTGGGTCGGCTACAGCGTCCCACTAGCACCTTTATATGTAAAAATATCCTAATGACCACAATGTGAATACTGATTCCTTCAGTTTCAAAATGCTTCGCGGTTCCCTCGGACCTCCAGAACAAACCCCAGGGCAACGAAAAGCAGCAGAACACGACTTATCTTTTTAAAGTCCTTCTGAAAACAAATGTTTATTCTTTGGCATTTAATTCAGTTTGAGAGTCCTCTTTTTATTGTATTTTAATTGTATTTTCGATGGTGGTCACGTGACTGGAGAGCTAACACCGTAGGTAACTGGAACACTGCATAATAACTCATTTTACTTGTTGCAAAATGGCATCAGACTCAACTGAGACGTTTCAGAGAGGAACAGCGAGTCATTTGTCTGGGCAGCGTCAGCTACTTCATGTGGCAATACTTCAAACCTGTTTCTCCACTTAGAAATACAGCATGAAGTCATGCACCACTGCTGCACGTCTAAAATGCAGAGTACCAGAGCAACAGACAAGCACTGCCACATAGTGTTGCTCCATATCAGCGTAATTCACAGTGGCACTTGGAAATAACAAGAGTATCTATTATTGTTCTATTATTGTGTTGGTCATTTTTAAATCATTCATCACATTTTGTTGGAAAAGACGATGAAAACTTTTTTATATATATAATTGCATATTATATGCAATTATATATAAAAAAGTTGCATATGATATCGCAATATTGGAGGAAGAAAATCACAATTAGATTATTTTCCAAAATCAATGAGCCCTAATTTCTATGTTTTATATATTTTCACATATGTCGACTCCAGTGTTGTTTGTTTCTAACGACGACATGGTTCCAGTAATTATAGTAAGTTTTAAGACGTCTTCATAGGATTCACTGGAGCAACAGAAGCTGCTGTAGTGAATCTCCAGCATGTTTGTAGGAAATAAGCAAACAAACAACAACAAACAACTTCATGATTCAACCAAAACAACATGAACAACAAACAGATCAGATTAGAGGCTGACAAC
Organism: Mugil cephalus; assembly: GCF_022458985.1. Lineage (NCBI taxonomy): Eukaryota > Metazoa > Chordata > Actinopteri > Mugiliformes > Mugilidae > Mugil > Mugil cephalus. The sequence goes on from NC_061782.1 coordinate 472,777, forward strand.
ATCTGTCTGGGCTTCAACTTCCCTCAGTGGCCATTTATTTATTATGTTTGAAGAAAATATGACACCGGGCGAGTCTCAGCCTTCTCACACAGATTCAAACAAACACAATCACAAACCATAACGTAGAAGATAACCGAACCCCCACCCCCCGTCCGGCCGACCTGCATCCCGGAGCCGCCGTCTGCCGTATCATGGCTGGACTGACTCGAGGTTTCAGGGGACAGACTGTCGTTCCGGTCCAGCTGGGAACTGTCCCCCAGGCTACCCGTGACCCCGCTGGAGCTCTGAGAAGACGTCCCAGCCGCCCCGCTGTGATCCTGGACCTCCTCTCTCTCGTCCTTGGACAAGCCCAGACACAACTTTTGTGTCGTCACCTCTTTGCCTGGTATGTAAACTCTGGAAGGAGACTGTCTGTAGCTTTCTTCATAGAGCTCACATCCATCCTGGACTGGTCCAGCCTCCCTCCTCCTCTGCTGCCTGGAGGTCCAGCTCACAGGCGAAGCTTCAGTGTTTTGATTTGGTCTCTTGTTTAACTCGGGGCTGTCCCTGGGAGACCGATCAAAGGGACGATCGTTCTGCCTCCGCTCCTCAGCAGGCGACTTGACTCTGGTGTACTGAGGAGGCTGATACCGGTGCAGAGACGAGACGTCATTGGTTGGAGATAAACTCTGTTTCTGCCGTGGATCCTGTACGGGTGATTGAGAAGCAGCAGATCGATGCAACCGAGCCGGCAAGGCTGGAGATGCTTGTGAAATAAAGACTTTCTGGGAAGGTAGAGGAGAGATGCGCCCTGGTTTAGTTTGAGGTTTTAGTTTGTCTGTTTTCCAGCTGTGGTTCTGATTGTCGCCCTGCAGGGAGTCTGGGGAGCTTTTCCCCTGTAGCGTGGTATAAGGTTGAGATTCTTTTAGGAATGGTACCCCATTACTGGGACTCATAGACCTCAATGACTCAGCTTTAGAAAGGGTTGGAGAAGGAGTCCGTCTGTCAGCAAATACACTGGACAACTTGGTAGCCTCCATAGCTAACTTACTAGCTACTTCAGCGTTTGGGGAGATGCTTCTCCTGCCAGTGGTAGGGCTGAGGGCATCACTGGTTCTGCTACTGCAGCGAGAGGAACTGAACCCAGGTGAAGTGGAGTTACTGGTAGCAGTGTAGAGTCTGTTGTTTGAGACATGATGACTGGGGTTTGTGACATTAGAACTATAGCTGCTGTCAACAGTGTGATGCGAGTTCCCCGTCCTGGAAGGTTTGCTGCTGGGGAATGTGCTAGCTGGGACCTCATGCTGGATGTCTGTGGGTCGCCCCGCTGGTAAAGGCGGGTGAAATTTGTTTGACAACCTGGGGCTCTCTTCCCCCATCCATGGCCTCTGTTGGTTGAGGGCGAAGCCATGGGAGCGCAGTGCTGTGGTCGGAGACACTGGCTGGGATAAGTACCCAGTGTGGGCACACAGATGGTCAGAGGCAGGACTTCTGGGTAAACCATTCATTGAACCCCGGCAGACTCCCCTGTCGAGCTCCAGGAGCTGGGTCTTGGATGGCAGGGTGAAGGTGTTGCGGGGCAGGACGGGTGACCCACCCCAGGACCGGCAGCGAGGTGACTGATAGTGCCTCGGCAGGGTGGGACTGTAACTCTCTGGACCATAACCTGTAAATCTGCGCCTGATTTCTGGGGATCCAAACTCCTCTACGGCCCTGTAGGTGGGGTCTCTACCAACTGAGTCCAGGGTAGCTCTCTGCAGGTAAGGTGAGCCCCGGGGAGACTGATTCTGGTAGAGGTGACGGGGTAAAGGGTCGCCCTGTAATGGCTGGCCATTGTACCACGTTGGATCACTTAGCCTCTTTCGGAGGTGAGCCGGCGGTAACGGTCCGTCCACTCTGTTAAAAGGGTTGTCGGGTTCATTTTGGCACATGGATGATCGGTGGGCAGCCATGCTGTGAACGTTGGATTTCTCTATGTAGCCAAAGGACACCACTGAGGTCCTCCCTTCCTCACCTGCCACCTGAGGAACCTCATAGGACCTTCGGTTGCTGGTGGGTGTGGAGGGTACTGTCAGCCTTCCAGAGGGTGTAGACGATGTGTTGATCCTTGCTTGGTAGGGATCCAGCTCAGTGGAAGGGATACGTCCCAGTGAACCACGATGGCCTGGACTGGTTGTTCCCGGTGCGAGGACCTCGAGTAACTGACCGAAACTATCATACAACACATCCTGCCGTTGAAACTGCGTAGGAGACCCTGTTGCATCCGGATTCTGTAGTTGGAAACTAACAGAGTGCCTTGAGGAGGACTTTGAGCGGCTTAAGCTCTGGTTGCCATCCCCCATGTGATGCTGGATGACCGGGGACAGATCTGGACTGCGACTAGGGCTGGTGTGGGTCGAGGTCCTTTGAGAATGAGGAAGGACGTCTGGACACTGAAGCATCAGGTGACCGGTCCCGTCCTCTCTGCTTCCCAGAACCTTGCCTTCATCCTCCCCGACAGACCTCACCTCCACGTACAGGTGGAGGACTTTACCTGCCTGAGACATGACTGACCCCTGTACGTCCTGTATTCACGTTCCTGTTGGCTAATTGCACAAAGGATCCCTCAGCCTCCTGATGTCCAGAACAAGGCTGATGAGAAGCCTTTACTGAAGGTCAGAGGCAGGAAGGGAGATCCAGGTCCACCCTCCGTTTAGACATAATGTCCTCAACCTGCAGACAGAGTGGAGAAAGAGACAACGTTTATTCTCTAATTCATAAGAAAGTTCATCATCTGACTCAGTCCCAGCTTTGATTCCCAAAGGTTCAGGCTTCACATTAAATAAGATCATAAGTCCAGGCACCAGAATATTTTCTTTCTGTGTTCTCACACATTCAGACCTGGTTCAAGTTCATTATACTAAGTGACGTCACCACAAGATTCTCATGACAACATTTCAGATGAGTCATTTTCATGAGCTGAAGTGAGACTAAAGAAAGTTTTCTGCCCCACTAACCATAAACCTTCAGCCTGATTATATGTAGGTCAACTAAAGTCCTCAGACATACTGGTGCTCTACTACAATCAGAAACCAAACACCTCTAGTGATTTATTCATCAGGGGCAAAGAAACTACTGATCTTCACATTCACAGATTTACTGGTAACCTGTATCCATCTGTGCAGCCATCAAACATTCACAGTATCAGCTACTGAATGTAAACCAGACACTCTCATGTTTATTTAGGTGCTTTACAGTGTTGAACTATGGTAGAGTTGAGCAGGTCTTACTAATAAAGCCCGTCACATAGGTGACCAAAAATATCTTTAAATGGGCCCGAGCTCATAATCTTCCCTGGTCAAGAGATGTCTCTGCAGTATTTTCTTCTTCTGACTTATATTTTTATATTATACATACGCACGTGTTTGAAAAAGTTCAGGGGAAGAATGGATATGATGAGTTGGTTCTTCAAGGAGTAGACTTATGTTCTAGCCAGAAAACACTGTGTCCCACATACCTACAACTTTCTAGCATTGTTTTGTATATTTTGGGAGAGTTTTTTGTTGTTGAATGAGCTGATGGATGCATTAGATTATTGGCCATTGATCAGTCTCTGGTGTTTACTGCCAATCAGATCTTCTGGGCAGGAACTAGTTAACTGATTTTATTCTATTATAATATTATAATTACAATAATACCAGACTCTGATTCTGAGGAGAACTAGAAGATCTGGTCTAGTTGTAGTGTTCTCTCTGATGACGTTCTTAAAGGAAATTCAATTTTTAATTTAGGAGTCAACAAAGAGGTTCTAGGGATCCAAAAGGATGGAGCAGAGGTCACTAACGGCCTCCTGTGAATCCTTGAAGTGTTTCTAGACTCAAACAAGGAGGTTTCCAGTTTCCTTTAAGGTCACTGAACAAGTCATTTCAGAAGCTCTCTGAAAGGTCGTATCAGAGCAGGGGGGTCAAACTCTTTTTAGTTCAGGGGCCACATTCAGCCGCGAGGGCCGGACCAGTAAGATAACAGCATAATAACCTATACGTCACGACAACTCCTGATTTCCATTTGTTTTAGTGCAAAGAAATACATAGTAAATCAGCAGATTATTATTACTATTATTATGATAAACTATCCAACAAAAACAGTGACATTTCCTAGAAATGAGTGTAAGTCTGGCTCGGTGCTGTCTGCTGTTCAGTTCTGGGCCTCAGTGTTGAGTCCTGCTGCCTTCTCTGACAAACTGTTCAAAATTGCAATCTTTATTCCAAGTCATACTACGGGCCACATTTGACCCTTATATGTTTGACACCTGTGTATTAGGGCTTTAAGAGGTTTCACTTCAATTCCTTTTGCATTTGTTGCTGACGGGGCTAAAGTGGAAGTTAAGTAAACGTCAGGACCTCTTTAACGTCTGCAAAGAGTAAAACTCCCTCTGATCTCTAAACGTTAATTACTCGTCCATTCACGTCCTCACGCCAGCAGACACATGAGTTTAATTCGTCTAATAATAGACGAGGAAAAGCTGCTCAAACTGCACCTCCTACACCTCACCCCGTTTAAACTCTTCTACCTGCAGATGCTGCTTCTTATTCTTTAGTTTCCGCCTCAAATCTTTCCAGAGAAAGAGGAAGGAGTGTTTGTTTAGGGAGGTCAGTACGTCTCTGTGAAAGCTTCGGAGAGGATGCACTGACTCTAACAGCAGCAGGTAAATGAACGGACGTCCTGACAATCCTCTACAGAGAAAAGTGTCGGTCGTGTAATAAAGAAATGGGAACGATGAAGGTGATGATGAACTAGCCTGAACTACGGCCGACAGTAACTATTTCAGTTCCAACAATAAGTAACAAGAAAACAATAATCTGAATATTTCTGATCAATCCTCGTCGTCCTTTTAACATATGGCTAAATTTACTTCTCAGTGAAGCTCTTAGCGTTGGCGTCTTTTATTTAGCTGCATTAACCGAAATGAACTAAAACTAACTGAAACTGAGGCTGATCGACTTTTCCAAATAAGGCGTCCTCTAGTATAAAGTACTAGTACCTAAAGTACCTAAAGCTCATACTTTAGCCGAGCTTTTACCAGCTTTGGAACCAGGTCCATATAAATGTCAGGAGAACTGATTTCTGACCACATGTCAAATGTTGGTGGATTTGTTATTTTGTAGTTCGTGTGGATCATTGTTGGATCCTTAATTTGATCTGATAATCCACATTTTCCCTGGTCGCTATGTATTTACTGATAGTTTTAGCCATGTTTTTGCCACTCAGGGGGCGTGGCCCCAGGAGGAAGTGACATCACTACGTACCTGTATTGACCGTATATAAATATGAACCCGCGGCTGCACTTTCTGCGTTTGGTCCAAACCGACTGTATGTTCCAGGGGATATGGGCGGCGCCATTTTGTGAGTTTGGAGCCAGAGTCTGATCAGTACAGTCCGAGGGCGGAGCCATGATATTGATGCCCCGCCCACACTACGCTCTGCTCTACCTCCACCAGCTACAAAGAAATGTTGGATTATACACTGAACCTATTTTAAGAAAAATTGTTTGACCTCTTTATGGAGCGGTTGGCATGGCAACCGGTGGTCTCCATTATGTCACATCCCGTTTCTATAGCGTCAAATAACGAACTGAACTTATAACCAGAGCTTATAACCTACACAGCCGCCTCCAGCCACCAGGGGGAGCTCTACTGGCTTTGGCTCCATCTTTATATACAGTCTATGCTGGAGACTAACTTCTAATTATTAGAATGTAAAATGTACACTCATGTTCAGACAGGAAAGGAGCAGCATTTTAATTAGACTTGATTAAAATTGGACTATATAACTATATATAACTACATATGTTACAGGTAAATATATTGTTTTATAAGAATATTTTAAGGTTTGGTGTCTGAATATATTTCTCTTCTAAATGTAATAAATACTTTTTTAATCTGAGCATTTTATAAATGAATCATCAGGTTATAATTAGGTTCAATGATAGAAAATGTGAAGTAATTACATTTATCTCTTAATCATTTTTTAACCAAATCTTTTCTCTTTTCTCTGTGTCTTATACTTGTAGTTTTTTTAATGCTGTTGATGTCTGTTATGTCTTACTTTGTTTCCTAAATGTTAAAGTTCGTGTTCCTGTTGGTGACTGCTACATATTTATTGACTGTTACTCTTTAATCTGCACCACTGATTAGAACTTATGATATAACTTCTATCTGTCTGATACTCACTGATGCAGCGTCCGCTCGTACGTCCCTCAAACTTCTTCCTCCTCCTGCTTTAATGTTTCTGTCATTTCTTTTCTGTCTCCTTCAGTCAATAGATCGAATCCTCCTCCGCTTTCAAACAGTAACTGGAGTCTGTTATTGTTATTGATTGACTGGGATTGGACTATTTCCTGAAACGCCATCAGTCTGCAGATAAACTCACACTGATAAGGACAGTTAGTCCTACTTTTCCTGGACTCTGCTAATAGGATTCCCCCCCGACACCTCCTCCCTCCTCCTCCCTCCTCCTCCTCACTCCTCCTCCCTCCTCCCAGAATGCACTGCTCCGTCCACCAACGCGTATGCAGACACAGCTGTAACCTTACCTGTGTGTCCCCGCCGATGCAGTTGCCGTGGTAACGTCTCTCTCGTCTCGTCCTCCGTCTCTGAAAACACTTGTTGTCTGCAGCGTAGCCGGCTCATCATGGATTTACAGACTCCACTCAGCTCCTCCTCCTCCTCCTCCTCCTCCATCAATCAGATGACGTCCTTGCCTCCTTCAGCCAATGAGGAGCAACTCAGACAGATGGCAGCTTAGAAGGAGGAAGAGGGAGGAGGGTGGGTGAAGACGGGGGGAGGGGTGGGCGGGTGAGGTCCCGTCACCGGCATCGCTTTAACCCTTCATGGGGCAAGGAACCATATCTGGTACGTTCATTAATCCTGAGTTTCTGCACGAAAATCAACATCTTCTTGTGTCCTACAATAACCCTCTGGGGTTAAGGAGCAGATCAAACTGTGATGTCATGCTGAACCGCAATGAGACGGGTCTCAGGCTGTGATGTCATCAACAGGCGACACTAACAACAACAAAAAACTCAAAACAGAGCTAGTTTTTTCCTGCAAGCAGTGAAGGCAGCATAGAGACTGAAGGCTGGAAGGCTAGCTAGGAGCTACTGTTAGCCAGGAGGATAGGAAGCTAAGAGGAGCTACTGTTAGCTAGGAGGATAAAAGGAGCTACTGTTAGCCAGGAGGCTAGGAAGCTAAGAGGAGCTACTGTTAGCCAGGAGGATAAAAGGAGCTACTGTAAGCTAGGAGGCTAGAAAGAAAAGAGGAGCTCCTGTAATTATGAGGCTAAAAGGCACTACTGTTAGCTAGGAAGCTAGGTGGAGCTACTGTTAGCTAAGAGGCTAGGTGGAGCTACTGTTAGCTTGGAGGCTAAAAGGCACCACTGTTAGCAAGGAGGCTAGGTGGAGCTACTGTTAGTTAGGAGGCTAAAGGGAATAACTGTTAGCTAGTAGGTTAGGAAGATGGGAGGGGCTACTTTTAGCTGGGAGACCAGGAGGTTAAAAGGAGCTACTGTTAGCTAAGGGGCTGTAAGGAGCTACTGTTAGCTAGAAAGAAAAGAGGAGCTACTGTTAGCTAGAAAGAAAAGAGGAGCTACTGTTAGCTAGGAGGCTAGGGGGCGCTGCTGTTAGCTAGGAGGCTAGGAAGAACTACTGTTAGCTAAGATGGTACCTGTTAACGAGCTGCTGCTTCTTACTCTGATCAAGGTTTATCGGAACCACACAGGTCAGACTCAGTGATCCTTGGTCCAGGACCTTGTTCTGGTTCTGATCCACGTCAGATCACTGGTTCTGGTTCTTCTCCTTCCTCAGACCAGTGGTTCTGGTTCTGGTCCACATCAGAGCACCGGTTCTGGTTCTGGTTCTGGTTCACGTCAGACCACTGGTTCTGGTTCTGATCCATGTCAGACCACCAGTTCTGGTTCCTCTCCTTCCTCAGACCACTGGTTCTGGTTCTTCTCCTTACTCAGACCAGTGGTTCTGGTTCTGGTCCACTTCAGAGCACCGGTTCTGGTTCTGATCCAAGTCAGACCATCGGTTCTGGTTCTTCTCCTTCCTCAGACCACTGGTTCTGGTTCTGGTTCTGATCCACATCAGACCACCGGTTCTGGTTCGTCTCCTTCCTCATACCACTGGTTCTGGTTCTGGTTCTGATCCATGTCAGACCATCGGTTCTGGTTCTTCTCCTTCCTCGGACCACTGGTTCTGGTTCTGGTCCACGTCAGAGCAGGAACCTGTACACGCTGTGACTCAATTGTCATTGACCGTTGACCCGGGGGTCATAATGTTACGGCTGATCGGTGGATCAATATTAACTTTAATGATTTGGGACTAAATTGTGATTTATTAAACTAAAGGTTTTTATTCTCAGTTTATTTTAAACGTGTTTCTGTTTTTATTCTGAAGTGAAAGTGATACTGATGCCAAATGAAACAGGGCAGTTTAATTAAATTATTATTAAGGCATAAGGTTTAATTAAAGGACGTTTAAATTATGGGATGGTTCAGTTTCAAACCATCTTTGATAAAAACACGTTTCTGCTGCTTTTCTCGCTCCGGTCGCCTCCTCTCTCCTCAGCGGTCCGGACCCTGAACTCTTTTCAGAAAAGCCCGTTTTTTACTCCGCCCTGGAAACACGCGTAATTTAACAACACTTCTCATGATATTAAACGCTTTTATAACAATAATCGGATAATTTACGGTTCGGGGTGGATACACCGGACTCAGCAGAGCCGCATTCGCTCAAATGTCCACTTTTCCAAGAAGCTGTGGTCGTTGTTGGCTGCGCTCAACAGGGAGCACCGTCATTATAAAAAGGCGGAGAGGTTACGAAGAGTTGAAAATGTACCAAAAGAAACTGCAGTTGTTGGGACTGAACTTTACGCCGAATTAAAGACGAGGTGTCACTTAATCTAAATGCATGTGGAGGTTTGTTCTTGCACTTTGGTAATTTGGTTAAAAGGTGAAAAGATGTTAAAATTGGATGTTTGTCAAGGGAGGTTCGTACGCCTCCACTTACCTTTTGAGAGGATGGGCTGTAGCGGGGCTTGCAGCTTCTACTGACCCGAGCAGCTCCACAGAAACGCGGCCGCGGACTCGGACTCGGCCGGTCCGTCCATTTAACGGTAACGATGTCGGTAAAAACGGTAAGAGGCTCTTTTCTGGGTTTGCTCCTCGGCTCCTTGACATTAGTTTACGTTCTCCACGGTGACTCCAACTTCCGCATCGCTGCGTGACGTAACGGCGACGTAGGTGTACGTCAGACCGGACCGACCAGAAACGGACTAATGAATAAATAAAATGTATTAAAAAAATAATAAAGCTGACGTAATTTAAACGGGCAAATAAAATACAATTAAATAAAACAAACGTATGTACGCCAACAACATAAATAAAATAAACTGATAATAAAATAATAATAATAAAAATAATGAAGGCGACGTGTTCACGCCGACAAATAAATGTATTTTCACCACCAACATAAATAAATTAAATTCATTAAAAATAATAATACAGATAATAAAGCTGACATGTTCACAAAGAAAAAATAAATAAAATATACACTCAAATAAAACATATTTACACCAACAACATAGACAAATAAATTGAAATGTATACGTTAATACAAAACGAACAAATCGTAGCAAATTGTGAATATAAACAAATATGCAAAACGATACATAAACACACACCTATTATAAAGCAAACTAAAAATATACTAATAAATAAATAAACATGTAAACAAATGAACCAAACTAAATATGAATCAGAAAGGTATAAACAAACTATAGATCAGATTAGATTAGAGAGATTTTTTTTTATTATTATTCCATTTATCCTGAGGGAAATACGATGTCCTCAAACTGCATCACATAGAAACTGATCTGAAAGATATTTAAGTTATATAATAAGATTAATATAATGCTGTACTGGCAGCAACAAATAAATAAAACGTAAACATAAAATCTAATTATTGACCAGACACGAACAAATAAACACATAATCTAAAACCGATATAAAAACAGATTATTAATGAATGTGGTTCTGGTTCCGTTTTGATTAATTGCAGTTTTACCACGGGCCAGATTAAACCCTCTGGGGGGCCACTTATGGCCCGCGGACCATGTGTTTGACACCGGTGCATTAAATAAACATGTATATATATTATATTATCGTAAATCATCAGCTCCCATGTTAAAGAGCAATATTGCAACTGACTCTTATTCCTATATGTATATGATATATTATATTCTTCCGTTTCTATATGTTTGGACATTTATTTCATATTTTTTTTTTTTTTTTTTTTACTGAGCTGTTGTGACCGAGTTATTTCCCCTGTGGCTGTGGATCTAAGTCTAAACATGGTTTGATTGAAAAACACCTGACGACCGCCCTCATTCAACATGTGGCTCCTTATGGGTCTGGACCCTCACGTTGGGAACCAGAGAACATGAGAGTAGCTCAGCCAATAATGAACCAATAACCTGACCGCTCCTCTCATTGTTCAGCCTGATCGATCAATGAGTAAATCGACCAGCGCCTCTTCCCGTTCTGCCTCCCTTGGGTGTGAACACGTGACGTGGACATGAATGAAGGGCGGACAGGTGCGGCCGGAGACCCCGCCCCCTGTGACGGGCTTTAATTAGCCGTGGAGCAGGTGAGCGGACTCAGTCTGACTCTACAACCGGAGACATCGAGCATGGAGTGGCTGAACGGGACCGAGGACCTCCGCCTCCAGCTGACCGAGTACAGCTTCGAGCGACGCTTCGATGAACGCGGAGCCATAGCTTGGATGCAGGCCAACTGGTGAGTCACCCGGATGTTTCATTCTCCTTTCAGCCCAGTGAGCAGGACCCAGAACTCCTTCAAAACAAAGCAAGAACAAGAAAAAAACACTTCTTTGTTGTTGAAAGTCTAAATGCTAATAACAGAGATAAAGATGTAAAGACGGGTTCAGAGGGTTCGGGGTCCATTCTTTGTTCCGGCCAATAGTAAACAGCTCTGCTTTCACCAGAACCGGTTTGTTCGATACCAACTTTCATCTCAACCTAGTGAGCACGACCCCAGAAATTCACCGTTCAGAACTCAATTAAAACATCGTGCTTTTTTAAAATACCTCTTTCATTCTTAAAATATTAAGGTTTAGAATAAATATAAAGACAGTTTCAGGGGGAACCGGGTTCACTCTGGGCTCCGGGAAACACTAGACGGCCCTGCTTTTACCAGAACCGGTTTGTTCGATACCAAAATGATTCCAGTGTCACCAGTCAGCGGAGCAACAGTGCGAGAGGTTTACAGCGACATGATACTGACAGATCTTCTGGGTTTGGTGGGATAAGCTGTTATTTATGTAATGATGTTGGAGCCGAACTAAAAAACAGATTTAATTTATTCTGACACCCCGACACCTTCCCCCGTGGGAGGTTTGCGCCAGAACAGAACCACCACGAACCTTTAAATGATGATTTATAAATGGGGCTTGGTGGGGCTCAGATTGAGGATCCTGGGGATTCAATTAGAGAAGCGTGCGGTGGATTCTGGGAGTTGTGGTGAGTGGAAGCTGCAGGTGTAACCAGTCGAGGCGGTGATGTCACCGTGGAATGTGTTTAGCTCGGAACAGGTGTGTCCACGCCCAGCTACAGTACCGGAAGTTAATTAAAATAAAGGTAAAGGTGTCTCAGTAGATGGGAGTCATGTTTAGGGAGCGTGACCTGGTCACGTGGTCAAAGTCGACAGGTATAGGTGTGTGGTACAGGTGTGTGAGTCATGTCATAGGTATGTTCTGAATGTCAGGTGTGTTCAGGTTCTCCTTGAATGTTGAATGAATAAATGTTTGATGTCATCACTTGTGTCTCCTCGTTGTCCTGCAGGAGCAAGTCTTTCGTCTTCTGTGCTCTTTACGCCGCCCTGGTGTTTTCGGGACGGCACTACATGAAGTCTCGACCGCGGATGGATCTGAGACGTCCTCTCGTTGTGTGGTCGCTCAGCCTCGCCCTCTTCAGGTAACGCCCCCCTGGCCACGCCCCTCATTATGAACACCTCGCTGCATCCCAACCATAGACTGGATATAAAGATGGATCGGCTCCTACAGAGTGAAGCCAAAGCTAGTAGAGCGCCCCCTGCAATACAGGTCATAAGCTCCACCCCCTCCATGTTGGTGGGCGGGCCATACTAATACTCTAAAATGAACATTAACTGGACATAGCGTCCATGTTTATATACGGTCTATGGAGGAGAGTGGTGTTTTACTGCCGTCTCCATGGTAACCAGCCACACTGTCTCAGGCGTGTTTGTGTTGAGGTGTGAGAACAATGGAGGGCAGACCATCGTCATGACAGCGTCGCTAATAAAACACACAATCAACATGACTCTTCATCCTCCGCAGCATCGTCGGTGCCGTCCGGACCGGTTCCTACATGTTCCAGGTTCTGACCTCCAGTGGGTTCAGACGCTCCATCTGTGACCAGAGCTTCTACAACGGACCAGTCAGCAAGTTCTGGGCCTACGCCTTCGTCCTCAGCAAAGCTCCGGAGCTCGGTCCGTCACTGATCTGATGCTGGTTCTGATCTGACGTTGGCTCCGTTTGTTCTGATGGTTCTGATGGTTCTGATGTTTGTTGTGCAGGTGACACGGCGTTTGTGGTTCTGAGGAAACAGAAGCTGCTCTTCCTGCACTGGTACCACCACATGACGGTGCTGCTCTACTCCTGGTACTCGTATAAAGACCTGGTGGCCGGGGGCGGCTGGTTCATGACCATGAACTACGCCGTCCACGCCCTCATGTACAGCTACTACGCGGCCCGGGCCGCCGGGATGTCGGCGCCACGGCCGCTCGCCGTCGCCATCACCACCGCCCAGATCGCCCAGATGGTCATGGGGCTAACGGTTAGCGTCCTGGTCTACCTGTGGCTCCGGGACGGGGACTGCCCCTCCAACATGGACAACATCACCTGGGCGGCGCTCATGTATTTCAGCTACCTGCTGCTCTTCTCCAACTTCTTCTACCAGACGTACCTGCGAGGCCCCCACACCAAGCCCAAGACCCAGTAGCCAGCGTTAGACTTTAATGCGCCACAAGGGGAACTGCTTGGTACCGTTACAGTAGCTTAGTTGCACATAAGAATAACATAAGTATTATCTAGTCTTATCTATATCCTCAAAACTCCACTAGTCCAGTTGCCTTTTTTAACACTTTTTTTTAGTTTAACCCTTCATGTTTAGAAGCGTGTGGTTTTCATTCAGCCACTCAGAGACGACCAAGGAAACATGTTAAATTTGTTGATCTAGATTTCCCACCAGAAAATGACACAAAGGTGAAACGGTTTCCTTCTGTCCTATAATAACAACCAGGGTTGACATGTAGAATTTCCCAGTGTTTCACTGAGAGCCCCGTGAAGGGTTAAATGCTAGCTGCTAATGAGACCGGGCTGTGCTGTTAGCTCGTGCCGTCGGTTCATCTTTCTGGATGTAAAGACAATGCATGGCCCAGTAGAGACAGGTGCATTGTGGGACGTATTAATATAATTTTGTCTATAATTGCTGACGAAGCAATTGACAACTACTATGAATAATAACCAGCTGGTTGTTTAGTACAGACCCACATTATTCAGTTAAGAAAAGCAACATGCGCTCGTATTTTGAGATGCAACCAAACATATTTATTTTTACATATTTATTTTCTCCTATTTATCACCAGCGCTTGATCTTTCTGGTTTGTTGGTGCGTCACATGTCACCTCAGGAAATAATGGGTTAATTTCTAGGTTTGACTTTCTGACATTTGTCTAACAGAACACGTGTATGGTGAGTTCCTCTGGGACAGGTCGGTGGTGGATGACCTCAGCCTGAAGGCACTGAGCGACACAGAAACTCGCTTTACTTGGATTGTTAGCCTAGTAGCAGCACGCTCATACCGTAGCAGGAAGGTATGCTACTAGGCTACAAAATGAAGAGAAGCCAGTTTACACCGGTCTGAAAGGATCAGATGTTTGTAACTAAAGTAACTATAATTTTCCGTTGACGGATTGGTTCATCTGAGACGTGCTGGCGTCTGATTGGCTGCTGGACGAGTCTCATTTCCTCGTTTTTCTTTTTGAATGAATTTAAAGGATTGAATCAGTTTGATGTGAGAAACGATGACGACAGGATTTTTCTGGATGAAAACTGAAATAATTTGGTGTTTTATAGTAAATGATCTGAGAGGAAATGTGTGTTAAATATTTTATTTATTATTGCATATAATAAAGACTCAGTTTTTACATTTGTAATTTATCTTTTCTCTAAAGATTTCTGCTCTGAGCTGCTCAATAAAGTTTGTACAAAACACAATTTATCATATCAATTCTTTAATGCTGGCATCTCTCTGGCTAATGCTAACTCACAGCTTCATGTAGCTTTAGAGACAATGAAACAAGAAATTAGCCGCATGTTTCTGGACATTAAGACAACGCTGAGTGTTAGCATGTTAGCATCTAGTCACAGGGATGGTTTCTTTAGAGCACAGGTGTCAAACACAACAATTTGCAAAGAAAATAACTTAAGGCTGGTTTAATGGCTAGCTGATATCAGTTCATGGTTAGTGTTAGTATGTAAGCAATGTAGCTGCTACTAGCTGGTTAGAGAAACTAGGCTAATGTAATCTAGCTTCAAGGCAGACGTTGTGGTGACGCAGAAGAAAGGGGATGTGTCTTCTTTAGTTTTCATAAAGTTGGGTCGGGTCATGGCTGCGTCTGGTTCATCTCCCTCCAGCTCTTCCACAACAGCAGATCGCGACTCTTCCCCAACGTCACCAGGAAGCGTGGTAGCTGCCACCCGTTGAACTGGCCCACGCCGTCGTCCCGCCCCATCGCCAGTAGCATGGTGACATTACCTAGCAACAGAAGTACGGTACGTTCTGTTCTTATGTAGAAAATCTACTTAAGATCAGTAACAAAAAATAAGCTAATGGAACCGGAGCTAACTGACGCCAACAGAACTGAAGCTAAAAGAAAGCTAATGGGGAGAAACTAACAGAAGCTATCCAAAGCTAATGGGACCCAAGCTCCATTAGTATCCAAGCAAATGGAGGAGAATCTCAGAGAGGCTAGTGAGGGAAGCTAACAGTACCTGTGTGGTAGTCCGTCAGATCCTTCCCTCTCACGCTGTTGTCGATGTTGCTAACAGCGACAGCGGCGTGGAGGCCAGCGTGGTACGCCATCTTGGGTTCATTGACATCAGCGCAGTCGCCCACAGCGTAAACATTGGAGAAACCGGCGACCTGCAGGTGAGCGTTCACCTTCAGAGCTCCGTTATCGGCCATCGAGTCAGCTGCAGCATAGACACCATCACAAGTTAGCAATGCTAGCTGTGTTAGCGGTGTCTCTACTGACTGAGGCTAAAGTGGCAGCCTTGGCTGCATTTCTAGCTGTGTGTGTCTAGATGTCTGTACTGATCTGAGTTAGCGGTGCTAGCCTTGATAGCGGTGCTAGAGGTGTTAGCACTGACCGAAGGCGGATGCGTAGGCCGAGGAGTTGACCCTGCAGCCGGTGCAGCAGAGCAGCAGGTCTGTGGTCAGGGTCAGGCCTCGGTCCGTGGAGACCTCCATGTTCCTCCTGGTCATGTTGAACTGCAGCTCTGAGAGGCCGCTCAGTTTCTGGCCTGGAACACAGAACAGAGTCAGTCACCGGGTGGAGAAGACTCTCACATCTCCACAGGTGGCGCTGCCGCTCACCCAGAACCAGCTCCACTCCTTTCTCCAGTAAGACCTCTTTGGCCTGACGCCGGACGCTGGGCTGCAGCTCCACGTCGGCCAGACCGGCCTTGGAGTGGATCAGAACTACCTGGAAACCAGAAACCAGAGAGAGCCATGAGGCAGGTTCAGACGGGTCAGCGGGTCAGAGGTCAGAGGGTCAGAGGTCTCAGGGTCAGAGGGTTAGAGGTCAGAGGGTCAGAGGGTCAGAGGTCAGAAGGTCAGAGGTCAGAGGGTCAGACGGTCAAAGGTCAAAGGTCAGAGGGTCAGAGGGTCTGAGGGTCAGAGGGTCAGAGGTCAGAGGATCAGAGGTCAGAGGTCTGAGAGTGGTCACCTTCTTGTGAGGGTACTCCGTCTTGATCTCGGCTGCCATCTCCACCCCAGTCGACCCTCCTCCGACCACCAGCACGGAGTCGGCCATCTGGACCTGAACACATGACACCACAGTCAGTGAAGTCCGAGCTGGGAATGTCATCACACCCGAGTTATCGACGTTCCACGTCCAGAAGTCGTGAAACAAGATGGCCGCCTCCACCAAAGCTCTTGTCTAGTCTGAATATAACTTGGTGGAAATTTGCTCAATATTTACATCTGTTGAGTGAAAGTTAAATTAAAGTTGATATTAATATTAATATTAACTATTAACTAATGTTTTTACTATAATGTTGGTCCTGGGTCTGTCTAGCCCTGGATCAGATTGGACCTGGAACCCGGACCAGTTACCTGCTCCACCAGGCCCTCGTAGGCCTGGACCGCGCTCTGATACGAGGCTTCCTTGTTGAACTTCCCGGGGAAGGGTCCGTCTGTCCCGGTGCACAGGATGAGGTGGGAGTACTGGATCTCCTGGAATACAACCAGCAACTCAGGTCAGCGGCGTGGCCTCTTTAAAGCCAGGAAGAAGTGGATGAAGTGAATGAGTGGCCTCTTTAAAGCCAGACAGTGCAGCACAAAGCTAAGCTAAGCTAAGCTAACCCTCCCTCCGCGCAGGACGACCCTCTGGTTCTCAGTGTCGACCCGTTCCACTCGGCCCTGGACGAAGCTTTCTCCAAACGTCTCAGCATACGGGATGAAGGTCCTCACAGCGAAGCCTGCACACAGGGGTCAGAGGTCAGAGGGTTAGAGGGTCAGAGGTCAGAGGTTAGAGGGTCAGAGGTCAGAGGTTAGAGGTCAGAGGTCAGAGGGTCAGAGGTCAGAGGGTCAGACGTTAAAGGGTCAGAGGGTCAGAGGTCAGAGGTCAGAGGTTAGAGGTCAGAGGGTCAGAGGTCAGAGGGTCAGAGGTCAGAGGTTAGAGGGTCAAAGGTCAGAGGGTCAGAGGGTCAGAGGTTAGAGGGTCAAAGGTCAGAGGGTCAGAGGTTAGAGGGTCAGAGGTCAGAGGGTTAGAGGATCAGACGTTAAAGGGTCAGAGGGTCAGAGGGTCAGAGGTCAGAGGTTAGAGGTCAGAGTTTAGAGGGTCAGAGGTTAGAGGGTCAGAGGTCAGAGGGTCAGAGGATCAGACGTTAAAGGGTCAGAGGGTCAGAGGGTCAGAGGTCAGAGGTCAGAGGTTAAAGGGTCAGAGGGTCAGAGGTTAGAGGGCCAGAGGTCACTATGACACATCCATAACCACAGGGATCAATTTTATTTGACCTCCACTCTGGATTTCACCATTTCACCAGATTGAAATCTGAAGAAAACACTTTGACTTTAGAACATTTAAGAACATCTCATATAAAAATCATGATAAAAAATATTTAAATAAAATAAAAAATAGATACAAAATAAAATAAAATAAAAATAAATAAAAATTTAATTTATACAACTGACAAAATAAAATATACAGTCCTAGTCCTGGTTCTGGTTCTGGTCCTTTTCAAACAAAACTTAATGCTAACAGTGTAACTTTATGCTAATTCTAACATTACAACAGGTACCAAAATTATATTGTTTTGAAAAAAGACTGAAAAAGAAATAACTCTTCAGATAAATAAAATTAATTAGAAAACCTAAAAAATTACAAAACATACAAAAGATCTATGAAAATTTTTAAAAAATTATAAAGTTAAACAATTTGACAGTGTAACTTTATGCTAATTCTATGATTACAACAGACAGAAAAAGTGAATGAGGTGAATGAGGTGAATGAGGTAAATGAGGTGAATGAGGTGAATGAGGTAAATGAGGTGAATGAGGTAAATGAGGTAAATGAGGTAAATGAGGTAAATGAGGTAAATGAGGTGAATGAGGTAAATGAGGTAAATGAGGTGAATGAGGTGAATGAGGTGAATGAGGTGAATGAGGTGGCTTCAGACGATGGACGTATCTATACTTGTCTCTGTATTTGTCTCTATACTTGTTGTCTGTATTTGTTGTCTCTATACTTGTATACTATTCTACAGAGACTTGAGAGTGTGATCAAGATTACAGGAACTGCACTAGACTGGTTTGAATCATATCTGTCAGACAGATTCCAGCTTGTCCATGTAAACAATAACTCTTCTGTATTTACCAAAGTAAGCTGTGGAGTTCCTCAGGGTTCTGTGCTAGAGACCCAGCTATATTTATCCATGAGGCATCTTGTCTGTACATTCCTCACTCACATACTCCGGTTCTGGACCAGTTTCTGTCTGAGGGTTTTATCAGGGTTGAGGAACTGGAATGTGGTATTTCCTGATAAGCAGCTACGTGAGTGAAGACAATGTTGTTCCTCTTCCTGTCCTCCTAATCTCTGTCCTTTCTGGGACGTCTTTTCTCCTTGAGCCTTTAACTAAAGCCCAGAAACAAGTCCTCAAACCTCCTCCGGCCTCTTAGAACTGAAGAAGCTACAAGACCAGGACCACAATGGTTTCTGAATGTAGACCAGGACCTGGAGGACTGAGGACCCTCACAGACACATTTCACCTGAGGCATATCAGTTAGCAACCTGCCTCAGAGGCATGGATGAAGTGGTGAATAAGGTGGATGAAGTGGTGAATAAGGTGGATGAAGTGGTGAATGAGGTGGATGAGCTGGTGAATGAGGTGGATGAGGTGGATGAAGTGGTGAATGTGGTGAATGAGGTGGATGAAGTGGTGAATGAGGTGGATGAGCTGGTGAATAAAGTGGTGAATGTGGTGGATGAGGTTGTGAATGAGGTGGATGAAGTGGTGAATGTGGTGGATGAAGTGGTGAATGAGGTGGATGAAGTGGTGAATGTGGTGGATGAGGTGGTGAATGTGGTGGATGAGGTGGTGAATGTGGTGGATGAAGTGGTGAATGTGGTGGATGAGGTTGTGAATGAGGTGGATGAGGTGGATGAAGTGGTGAATGTGGTGGATGAGGTGGATGAAGTGGTGAATGAGGTGGATGAAGTGGTGAATGTGGTGGATGAGGTTGTGAATGTGGTGGATGAAGTGGTGAATGTGGTGGATGAGGTGGTGAATGTGGTGGATGAAGTGGTGAATGTGGTGGATGAGGTTGTGAATGTGGTGGATGAAGTGGTGAATGTGGTGGATGAAGTGGTGAATGAGGTGGATGAGCTGGTGAATGAGGTGGATGAAGTGGATGAAGTGGTGAATGAGGTGGATGAAGTGGTGAATGTGGTGGATGTGGTGGATGAGGTGAATGTGGTGAATGAGGTGGATGAAGTGGTGAATGTGGTGGATGAAGTGGTGAATGTGGTGGATGAAGTGGATGAAGTGGTGAATGAGGTGGATGAAGTGGATGAAGTGGTGAATGAGGTGAATGTGGTGGATGAAGTGGTGAATGAGGTGGATGAAGTGGTGAATGTGGTGAATGTGGTGAATGTGGTGAATGTGGTGAATGTGGTGGATGAAGTGGTGAATGAGGTGGTGAATGAGGTGGATGAAGTGGTGAATGAGGTGGATGAAGTGGTGAATGTGGTGGATGAAGTGGTGAATGTGGTGGATGAAGTGGTGAATGAGGTGGATGAAGTGGTGAATGTGGTGAATGAGGTGGATGAAGTGGTGAATGTGGTGGTGAATGAGGTGAATGTGGTGGATGAGGTGGATGAAGTGGTGAATGAGGCGGATGAAGTGGTGAATGTGGTGGATGAGGTGGATGAAGTGGTGAATGTGGTGGATGAAGTGGTGAATGAGGTGGATGAAGTGGTGAATGTGGTGGTGAATGTGGTGGATGAAGTGGTGAATGAGGTGAATGAGGTGGATGAAGTGGTGAATGTGGTGGTGAATGTGGTGGATGAAGTGGTGAATGTGGTGGATGTGGTGGTGAATGTGGTGGATGAAGTGGTGAATGAGGTGGATGTGGTGGTGAATGTGGTGGATGAAGTGGTGAATGAGGTGAATGAGGTGGATGAAGTGGTGAATGTGGTGGTGAATGTGGTGGATGAAGTGGTGAATGAGGTGAATGTGGTGGATGAAGTGGTGAATGAGGTGAATGAGGTGAATGAGGTGGATGAAGTGGTGAATGTGGTGAATGAGGCGGATGAAGTGGTGAATGAGGCGGATGAAGTGGTGAATGAGGCGGATGAAGTGGTGAATGTGGGTACCGGGCTGGACGGAGGCTCGCAGTGAGGCTACGTTGTGGTGGAAGGCGTCTCTCATGTCGATCAGCGTGAAGTCAAGTCCTCGAGATTTTAGCTGCTGAGCGGCCGCGATGCCTCCGAAGCCCCCCCCCACCACCACCACATGGACCCCCTCCAGAGAGGAGGCCTGGGCCCCCATCACCTCCACAGGACCCCCCCAGAGAAGAGCCTTGAGACCTGAACACATGTTTAAATATGTCAGAACAAATGAAACCACTTCATCTCGATTACATTTATTTACCTTTTATCTCCAAGCATTTCCATCATTTCAGAAACCAGGCCACCTTATTCTACTTTTAAAATAACAACAAATATTTAAATATAAAAATGAACTCACCTGCTGTAGGTACTGGCCCGGAGACGTCTGGAGTCCTGGTCCTGGTCCTGGTTCTGGTCCTTTTCAAACAAAGAAGATTACAACAGGCAACAAAACTCAGGTAAACAAATAAAGTCATATTTTACATTTTATTTCCAACAAAATATTCATTAAAAATGTGAATAAAAACAAGAATAAAAGTAAAATAACTGTTGATATGAGGCAGAATTATGAAAGAAAGTATTAAATAAAGTTCAAGTTAAAAAAAAATGGTAAAAATATGAAACGTGAATAAAATCAGACGGAGATTGAACGAGTAAATGAAGTGGTGGATGAAGTGGTGAATGAAGTGGTGATCTAATATATAATATAAATAAATCCATTTATTCTGATCTGAATGAAGAAACATGATGATCCAATGAACCAGTTTAAGGCTGAAGGTTGAATCAGAATCAGAATCAGAAAAAACGATTTATCTCCGAAGGGCAATTACAAATTACTTGTCCAGATTAAACCGAAACACCGCGAGATTGGAGCTCAACTAAACTTCTCTGAGAATTTAATAAAAACATCAGAACCAACGGGAAGTGAACTCACCTGCTGCAGGTACTGGTCCGGAGAAGTCTGGAGCTCTGGTCCTGGTCCTGGTCTTGGTCTTAGTTTTAGTCTTGATCTTAGTCTTGGTCTTGATCTTAGTCTCGGTCTTAGTCCTGTTCGTGCGTTTAGACCTTGTCTTCTGGTTTCCTCCTCAGACGAGAGCAGCTGTCCACCAATCACAGCCCAGAGCTGGCGGGGGCGGGGCTATGTCTCCTGTTGCCTTCACGGGGCCTCGAAAACAAGACACACGATGTATATAACAACATTTCATAATAATATTATATAATATATAATAATGACAGAAAATTTACTTTATATGGTGAGAATAAAATAAAACGTAAATAACAAATAAAATGAATGAAGCAAAAATAATTAATAATTGTAGAAATAAATAATAAGTAAATAATAAACAGAGGCAGAGGCCAAGCTTTTGGTTTCTGGTCTCTGGTAAAGTTCAAGAGTCTGAACATCCAGAGGAGTTTAGAACATTTAACTGATAATATATGTGTATATATGTATATGTATGTATGTATATAGCTAAGGAAGCAGAATCATTTATAAGAACTGCTTCATACCAATAAATACTTTTTCTGTTGTTGTTTAGTGTTTTATTTCTCATTTGCTCCATTCTCCTGCAGGAGGAGAGCGCCCTCCAGCGGCTGCACTCCACACTGCACCAGTCAGTTACACACACACACTGTGTTTTATTCAAAATACTTAATTTATTCAGGGTTAATTATATTAATCTATGTATGAGATTCATTTTAGTTCGTTATTTGTCGCTATAGAAAACAGGATGTGACGTCACATGGGACCGTGAGAGCTGTAAAAACTATTTTAATGAATAAATTCAGTGTATAATCCAACATTTCCTTGTAGCAGCGCGTAGCATCATTTAAAGGGAAACACCAGTGAGTCTGGAGGAGAGATGGTGATGGAAGTAGAGAAAAGGTGGAGCTCGGTTCCCTGGAGGAGTGGAGGAGTGTTCTTCACATATGTTGGGATTTATTATTGGATAGCTCCTTTTTTTTTGTTTTTGGCTGAAATCTGTAGCAGAAACAGCGCCACCCGTAGTCCGGGGGTATGTACTACAGCCTTTCTACAACTAAACGTGGTTTCAGGACCAGGATCAGTTTTATTGGCCCAGTATGTTCACACAGACAAGGGATTAGACAACGGCCTCTTTGCTCATTGGTTCAAAACGAAGCACTTAAATGAGCTTTAAAAAAACAAAAGCACAAAATTAGACAAGAATAAAGAATTTAGAACAAATGAAGTTCAGGAGCAGATTTATACAGACTTGAACAGTTGCAATGGATCCGTGTTTACGGAGAAATTCAAGGAAAAAGGACGAGATGTTATGATTCCTTTGCGCCTTGATCTGAGGCAGAACTTCTTTAGAAGCTCAGTCCGACTGGAGAACCGACCAGAAGCCCAGTGGTCAGCTGCTAACTAGCCTAGCCTAGCCTAGCCTAGCTTAGCCTAGCCAGCAGCAGTAGGTCATAGAGATGATAGGACACCTCTTCTTTCTGCCTGTGTCAGGTTTTGGTTTGTGTGACACGACCTCGACTTCACACCTCAGACAAACAGTTTAGTTAGTTTAGTTTAGTTTAGTTTAGTTTAGTTTGGTTTGGTTTAGTTTGGTTTAGATTAGTTTGGTTTAGTTTAGTTTAGTTTGGTTTAGTTTGGTTTAGATTAGTTTAGTTTAGTTTAGTTTAGTTTAGTTTAGTTTAGTTTGGTTTAGTTTGGTTTAGTTTGGTTTGGTTTAGTTTGGTTTAGATTAGTTTGGTTTAGTTTGGTTTGGTTTAGTTTGGTTTAGTTTAGAATGTACAGAATAAGAAAACCTGAAATGTGCCGCAGAGGTTAGAATACTGATTAAATACCACGTGGTCTGTTTTCAGGTGCCAGTGGACAGGACGGATGTCTTTAGACTGTCTGGTGGAGTCAGACTGAACATCAGATGGAAAAAATGAAAAACACTCGTGAGTTAAATGAATAAATTTATACATAAATACACAAACGTGGTACGTGTGGATGTCGCAGACAGATAAAAGTTTGTGTCGTCTGAATAAAGAAGCTGAAGTTTAATCATTCCCAGAAATCTTGTTTGAACTAATATGAGAATCACCCAGACAGAATTAACCCAGGATGGTTTAGTTTCTCTCTTTTATTAAAACATTAAGCTGAAGTCTGATTCATTAAAACTACCTCAGCTTGTTCCCTGCTGGTAAATGAGCTGATGACATCTGGACGCTCTGGTCTTTATTTACATGTTTACATTCAAATAAAATAAAAGTAATTAAAGTAATCAGATACGTTACTTCCGTATCTAGGGATACTCCAGTTTGTTATTATTACTCCGTCCCCGTCCGTGACGGCAGGGGAGCGTTTTACTTTGAAACTGGACCGGAAGTCGGTGTCCGTGTGTTGTCCGGTGGTCGGTTCCAGTCTGCTGCTCCGTTACTCTTCATGTCGGTAGTCTAGCGGCGGACGATCCGGAGCTCCGGGACAACGTCCATGGAGGAAACGTGAAGTTTTAGCGGAGGAAGAAGGAGAAGAGGAGGAGGAGAAGGAGGAGGACGAGAAGGAGGAGGAGGAGGAGGAGGAGGAGGAGAAGAAGAGAAGAACTTTCCCCCGGTAAGACTGACTAAAGTTAACTAAGCTCGGCCGTTAACTTCTCCCGGTTACCGGACAGACTCCCCGTTAGTAACGGACTGTGTAAGATGGCGCAGGCGCAGTGTTTTTATTCACTTTGCCCCGCGAGCCTTTTGTTCCTGCGGCTCGCGCCTCCGTTCCCATGGTGAAGCTTCCTCAGGTCGCGAGAGTGACCGGAAAGAGGCGAGAGCTCCTCGTGTTTACGGCGTAGTCTAAATAAATACGTAAATAAATTAATGAAGTTAGAATGTATAAATAAATACATGTTAGACCATGTTATTAAAATAATAAATATATGAATAAATAAATAAATAAATAAATACATGTTAGACCATGTTATTAAATTAATAAATATATAAATAATAATACCCTGTTATTAACATATATATATAAAAAATAATAAATAATAATGAAATTAAAATAATAATAAATAAATACATGTTAACATGTATAAAAAATAATATGATAATAAATAATAAAACTGTAGACCATGTTATTAAAATAATAAATATATGAATAAATAAATACATGTTAGACTGTGTTATTAAATTAATAAATAAATAAATAAATACATGTTAGACTGTCTAGTTATGGATTAATAATTGTTGCTTCGTGACTGTAGTGGACAGCTATTCAACAGCTGTTTTTTGTATATGTGTGTGTTTTAGTGTTAGTGCATATCAACCAACACAGTGGAAGCTTGTGCTTCACTTCATACACTTCCACCGACTGGCCCGTTGGTGGAAGTACAATTTTTTAAAATATTGAGAGACAGAAATGGCTGATGCTTTGACTACAGGTCTAATAATCCATGTATGAAAGGGTCAATGAAAAGTTGTTGACTAATCTTCCACTTCCAATTTAATTAAATATTAAATTAAGAGATGTTAGCATTAGCATTCTGCTAACATCAGTGATTGATTGACAGGCTGCTGTGTGGTCCTCCACCCACCACAGAAGAAGAAGCCTGGTTGTGATGAGTCGTGATGGAGGACGAGGACAACAGTCGCTACGTGGCTCAGCTCAGAGCCCACTTCCACAGCTGTGACACCACGGCCACGGGCCTCCTGGACCGGGACCAGCTGACCCAGCTCTGCTCCAGGCTGCAGCTGGAGGCGCATCAGCCCCCCCTGCTGGAGGCGCTGCTGGGCCGGAGGCAGCAGGTACTACCACTACTCCTACTACCACTATTACTACTAGTACTACCACTACTCCTACTACCACTACTACTACCACTACCACTACTCCTACTACCACTATTACTACTAGTACTACCACTACCGCTACCACTACTACTACTACTACTACCACTACTACTACTACTACTATTACTACTACTACTACCACTACTCCTACTACCACTATTACTACTAGTACTACCACTACCGCTACCACTACTACTACTACTACCACTACTTCTACTAGTACTACCACTACTACCACTACTACCACTACTGCTACCACTACTACCACTACTACTACTAGTACTACCACTACTAGTACTACCACTACTACCACCACTACTACCACTACTACTACTAGTACTACCACTACTACCACTACTACATACTAGTACTACCACTACTATACTACCACTACTACCACCTACTACTACCACTACTACTACTAGTACTACCACTACTACCACTACTACTACTACTACTACTACTAGTACTACCACTATTACTACTAGTACTACCACTACTAGCACTACTACCACTACCACTACTACCACTACTACTACTAGTACTACCACTACTCCTACTACCACTATTACTACTAGTACTACCACTACTCCTACTACCACTACTACTACCACTACCACTACTCCTACTACCACTATTACTACTAGTACTACCACTACCGCTACCACTACTACTACTACTACTACCACTACTACTACTACTACTATTACTACTACTACTACCACTACTCCTACTACCACTATTACTACTAGTACTACCACTACCGCTACCACTACTACTACTACTACCACTACTTCTACTAGTACTACCACTACTACCACTACTACCACTACTGCTACCACTACTACCACTACTACTACTAGTACTACCACTACTAGTACTACCACTACTACCACCACTACTACCACTACTACTACTAGTACTACCACTACTACCACTACTACTACTAGTACTACCACTACTAGTACTACCACTACTACCACCACTACTACCACTACTACTACTAGTACTACCACTACTACCACTACTACTACTACTACTACTACTAGTACTACCACTATTACTACTAGTACTACCACTACTAGCACTACTACCACTACCACTACTACCACTACTACTACTAGTACTACCACTACCGCTACCACTACTACTACCACTACGACCACTACTACTACTACTACTACTACCACTACTAACACTACTACTACTACCACTACTACTACCACTACTACCACTACCACTACTACCACTACTACTACTACCACTACTACTACTAGTACTACCACTACCACTACTACCACTACTACTACTACCACTACTACTACTAGTACTACCACTACCACTACGACCACTACTACTACTACTACTACTACCACTACTAACACTACTACTACTACCACTACCACTACTACTACTACTACTACTACCACTACGGCCACTACTACTACCACTACTACTACTCCAACTACTACAGTACTCCATTGCTCCTCCAGGTGAACTTTGAGGAGTTTAAGGACGCCTTTGTGGACGTCTTGTCTCGATCTCTGGACTTCAGCACCTCAGAAGACAGCAGCTACCTGGAGCCAGGTGAGACATGAGGGGGACATTGAGGGGGACAGGGAGTGGACATGGAGCTATTAGCCGGTAGCTGTTAGCCAACATTAGGCTGATGAGGAAACACGAAGGAAACATTAACTGAGTTCATTCATGTGTCAAGAATGTTACGATACACAAAAACACACGATGCATTCTACCGACATGAAACCATTTATTCACAGCAAAATGTCTCCTGCTCACTATACTGGACGTTATGTAGTTAGCCTGTTAGCTGTGTTAGCCTGTTAGCCTGTTAGCTGTGTTAGCCTGTTAGCTGTATTAGCCTGTAACTGTGTTAGCCTGTTAGCCTGTTAGCTGTGTTAGCCTGTAACTGTGTTAGCCTGTTAGCTGTATTAGCCTGTTAGCTGTGTTAGCCTGTAACTGTGTTAGCCTGTTAGCTGTGTTAGCCTGTTAGCTGTGTTAGCCTGAAACTGTGTTAGCCTGTTAGCCGTTAGCTGTGTTCATGTTCTCTGTCTGCAGTCGTTCCTGAGGAGGTGAAGCCAAAGTTCGTGAAGGGAACGAAGCGTTACGGCCGCCGCTCGCGTCCCGACAGTAAACCAGACCCAGAGGACCTGGAGGACCTGGAGGACTCAGCGGCGTCCAGGACCGAGGCCTCGTCCCCGGGTGGCGTCCGCAGGGCCAAAGTGAGACGAGCCACGTCTCTGGAGAGCATCGAGGTGATTTAATCTAAAAGATATGAACTCTGAGTAGGACGATACAGACACATGAATAAACACATAAATACACAGAGGAGACATCTGGTCTGGTCTGGTCTAGGGTCTGGTCTGGTCTGGTCTGGTCTGTTCTGGTCTGGTCTGGACTGGACTGGTCTGGTCTGGACTGGACTGGTCTGGTCTGGTTCTGGTCTGGTCTGGACTGGACTGGTCTGGTCTGGACTGGACTGGTCTGGTCTGGTCTGGTCTGGTTCTGGTCTGGTCTGGGGTCTGGGGTCTGGTCTGGTCTGTTCTGGTCTGGTCTAGGGTCTGGTCTGGTCTAGGGTCTGTTCTGTTCTGGTCTGGTCTGGTCTGGTTCTGGTCTGGTCTGGTCTGGACTGGACTGGTCTGGTCTGCTGAGGTTCAGGGTTCATTCTGTCTGAACAGAGCTGGTTCTGTGTGGGTGGGGCTCATAGTTTCAGAAATCTGAGACTGGATACCTGAGGGGGGAGGAGGAGGAGAGAAGAGGAGGAGGAGGAGGAGAGAAGAGGAGGAGGAGGAGGAGGAGGAGGAGGAGGAGTGATGAGTGAGGTTTGGTGGTTTCAGGGTGGAGGTTTTTCCAGGATGTGGGTTTGTGAGGAATGTGGAGCTGGTTTGACTCCAGGATCCTTCACAGTTTACTGAGAGGAATCAGAGACGTCCACATTATTAGGTACACTAGACCAGATTATTAGGTACATTAGACCAGATCATTAGGTACACTAGACCAGATCATTAGGTACACTAGACCAGATCATTAGGTACACTAGACCAGATCATTAGGTACACTAGAGAAGTGATTCTAATCTACATAACGTTGAGTCGTCATTGACCTGATGATGTTTGAGGTTCTGTCAAACTGAACTGAATTAATCTCTGAAGTGTTTCTGTTATATAGTGGAGTGACTGTCTGACAGAATATTAGGGACTCTTCAGTTCAGTAGTTCTACACAATGAAAACCCGGTTGAATCAACGTCTGGTGCCTGGCTGCAGCATAGCTCACGTAAGTCCCGCCTCCCCATGTTAGTGGGCGGGACTTAAGTTAAGTTAATATAATGCTGATGTATGTTCAAGTTATTCTAAGCTATAGAAACAGGAAGGGACATCGTGGTGATTGACAGTTACCCTGACGACCGGGTGTAGCCTCAGTCAGACTGTCATTAGCTATCTAGCTACGTTAGCTACGTTAGCTACATTAGCTACGTTAGCTCTTAACCAGATCATCTAGAACCAAGATGGAGGAGTTGTTTGTGGCCATCTTGGCTCTAGAACTGGCTGACTGACCTCCATGTTTCCTGAGCAGAGCCTGAAGTCTGATGAGGAGGCAGGAAGTCCGAAGGAGAGCGTCCCAACGCCCTTCTCCTGTAAAGGTACGGTGGGCTGGATCAAACCTCTGGACCTGGTAACTTCATCACATCTTAGCCAGATATGAACCAGATATGAGACATTCATTCATCTGGATTTAACTCAGGAACATTAGAAACATTAGAAACAATAGAAACATGTCAGTAAAGTGAAACAGTCTTGTGTCATGAACATTAACACTTTAGGGTTAAATATTGAGAATCTCCAGGTATTTCAGTGAGAGCCCTGTGAAGGCTTAAACAGAGTCATAAACCCAAGACGAAACCAGTCTCACATCTGAATCTAATGTAGACAGCTGCTATTAAAGACTCAAACACAAACATAGGATATTTAAAATATGCTCTCATTTTGATTTGGAGACCAAAAATAAATGATTCCTGTTGAAGTTTTACGGTTGTGTTGAGCAGGGAGTCAGCAGCAGGAGGAGGAGGAGGAGGAGGAGGAGGAGGAGGAGGTGGGGGTCGGAGGAGGTCTGCAGCGCCTCCATTCTGAGGTAAACCTGGTTTCTGTCCGTTCATTGGTCGTCTGTGTTCCCTCTCATCACCTCTGTCGTCTCCGTCAGGACGTGGACCGAAGAATCAGCATCACTGAGTTCAGGAAGTTTCTGTGTGGCTCCGCCCCCACGTCGTGCTCCACCCCCGTACGATCAGCTGACCTGCAGGGGGCGCCGTACAGGGTCAGACTCTTTACATTTACCCTCCTGAGACCATGCGTCCTCGCACGGGGACGTTACGTTTCAGGCTCGTGGCCGATTATTCTGCTTCAGTCAAACTTTTACCCTCATGAAAGTAATTTCCCCCTGGGATCAATGAAGTGATTCTGGTTCTGATCACTGGGCACTGGTGGGTGTAGGAAGGTGACAGCTGACGTTTCATCTGATTCATTCTGCAGCCGAACACGAGACAAAAGTGTCTCAGCAGATTCTACAGTTGAATCTTCTTTATTTACGTTCGTTTACGTTTAAGGATGTAAAGATCATCTCTTATTAAAGGGTAGAACTCATCTTTGTGATCTATATGAAACATTTAGACCAGTTCTCTCCCAGAACGTCACTTTGGTTCCTTGGTTTGAATGTACAGTAGATATTATATATTATACATATTTTACATCAGCCCACTCGTTTATTCCGGTTTGGTCTTTCTCAAGTCATTTTCTGGTCTTTACACTAACAACACTGTCAAAGTTCTCTCTTTATCTAATCATCTGCGTCCGTATCACACAGGTCTGTGGAATTTAAAGTTCCTGGACTCAGAGAACCTCCTCCAGGGGGTTCCTTAGAGGAGGCTGCAGATCCCGGCCCAGTCCTCCTCCGTGTCTCATCTTAGCATCTGAAGTTTGGTCCCTCTGGACTTTAAGTTTATCTATTTTATGTAGAACGTTAAAAGTAAAGTAGTTTGGATCTTTTTAGAGTCGGACATAAACACAGATCACAGACATGATTAAACGAGACCAGAGCTCCTCAGGGACAGGTCTTTGTCCTGAGGAGGTCTAGAGGACAGTCAGGAGGAGTGGAGGGGTGACATGGATCAGACATTCAACAACACACAACTGAGATTTACTAGGTGCGCCTGAACGCACCGTTACCTTCAGACCAGCTGGTAGTCATCAGGCCAATCAGCCCAGTCCAGGTGGATCCAGGTGGATCCAGGTGGATCCAGGTAGACAACATGTCCCGTACGTCAGGTCTAATCTCAGGCTGCGGTTTGTTAACGTGGGTGAGGACAGAGAGGACGGAGAGGACAGAAAAGACGGTAAGGACAGAGACCTGCCTCTGGTCTAGGTTATCAGTCCAGTCCTGGTCCTGGTCCTGGTCCTGGTCTAGATCATCATTTTGGTTCTTTGTGTCTTTGAACGCTCTTATTCTGAAATGTCACGAGACCATCTGGTGTCAGTCACCGTTACCACGGAGACACCAGCAACTGTAGTTCATAGATGAAGAGGAGCATCTACAGGAAATAGAAGAAGAAGAAGAGGGAGGAGGAGGAGGAGGAGGAGGAGGAGGGGAATGGGAATGGGGGGGGGGCTTGTGGAGGAGGAGGTCTGGTGGAGGAGGAGGTCTGGTGGAGGTGTGCCCTCAGGGTTAATCCAGATTAAATGTGGAGCTGTAGAATCATGTGATTCTCAAGACTCAGTGGAAACTCCTGGTCCTGGTCTCTCTCTGGTCTAGAACCAGTCTGTCCTGATCCGGGTCTCTCTCTGGTCTCTGGTCCATGCAGACTGAACCCAGATCAGAGGAGGTCTCGGCCTTGGTGGGCCAGAGGGTCCTGAGCCGGCTGGATGAGGGGTCAGGGTGGACCAGCCCAGAACGGGTGGTGGCCCTCTGGACGGAGGAGGGCATCAGGAACAGCCGGGACGTCCTGCAGGTCGGTACCCAGCAGAACCTGGATCAGACCCCGGTCCTGGTTTTCTTCATCAGACTGGTTCTTTGTGTCTCTCTGTGTCCAGATGCTGGACTTCCCTCTGGAGGACCGTCTCAGTCTGGCAGACCTGTCTCTGGCTCTGGACAACGAGCTGCTGGTCAGTGGGAACGTTGTTCACCAGGTGGCGCTGGTCTCCTACAAACAGGAGATCCAGCACCTGCAGTAAGTCCCTCACTATGTCCCTCACTATGTCCCCCCAACGTCCACATCTGTCCCCGTCTAGCTCTATGTGTCTCTGTGTGTCTCATGTGGACAAACCCTCCATGTGTCCAGGGAGCTGGTGGACCAGGCCTGCAGGGAGAGGGACAAGGTGAAGGCCGACCTGGACCTGGTCCACCAGAGGAACCTGCAGCTGGTCCGGGAGGTGGACGAGCACCAGACCAGCATGGAGACCCTGAACCAGAGCCGGATCAGGTCAGACCTCCACCCCTTCTACTTTAGCCTGATAGCGTAACCGTCTGTTAGCCTGACTAGCATAACTGTCAGTTAGCTGATAGTAAATCCCGTAGCTGAAGCTAAGTCTATTAGCCTGTAGCGTAACTGTAGCCTGATACATACTGTCTGTTAGCCTGATAGCATAACTGTCTGTTAGCCTGATAGCGTAACTGTCTGTTAGCCTGACTAGCGTAACTGTCTTTTAGCCTGATAGCATACCAGTCAGTTAGCTGATAGCATAACTGTCTGTTAGCCTGATAGCATAATTGTCTGTTAGCCTGACTAGCATAACTGTCAGTTAGCCTGATAGCGTAACTGTCTGTTAGCCTGACTAGCATAACTGTCAGTTAGCTGATAGCATAACTGCCAGTTAGCTGATAGCATAACTCCCTGTTAGCCTGATAGCATAACTCCCTGTTAGCCTGATAGCGTAACTGCCTCAGTCATATCTGAACATTTTCTGGAAACGAGAACAAACACAATTTTAGCAGCACATGTTGATAATGTAACTGCCTGTCAAAAAATTACCATTATGCTAGTAGGCTAACCGCTAACGACATGAGAGGTTCAATAATGAAAAACCAACAAACAAAACAAAGGAAAAACAAAAAGGAAAAATGTATAAACGTCGGTGTTTTGTTATCACACACATGATGCCTATATCGTAGAGACCAGGGTCCACGGAGACCAGGGTTCACAGAGACCAGGTTCCACAGAGACCAGGGTCCACAGAGACCAGGGTCCACGGAGACCAGGGTTCACAGAGACCAGGGTCCACAGAGACCAGGGTCCACAGAGACCGGGTCCACGGAGACCAGGGTCCACAGAGACCAGGGTCCACAGAGACCAGGGTCCATGGAGACCGTAAGCTGACGAGCTGCTCTGTGATTGGCAGGGACCTGGAACAGGACTACCGTGATAGGCTGGCAGCTCTACGAACTCAGTCGGAGCAGGAGAATGAGGCGTTGCTTCAGGAGGTGGAGCTAGAGCGGGGAGAGCTGGAGGCGGAGCTACAGCTGCTCAGGGCGAAGGAGGCGGAGCTACAGGAGGAGCTGAGCAGCATGGCGCAGGTTCATTAGCACTAATTAGCCTCATTAATCACCCAGTACTGATTAATTAATGAATTCGTTAACTCATTTATCAGAGCGTTACTGCAAGGCAGGAATACAGATCCATGTTTTTACCATTTAATGGTGAAATCAGGTTTTTATGTATAATTGTTTAAACCACATTTGAATGTTTTTGGAAAACAAGGGAAAAAAACACATATTTTAGCAGCACATCATTTTTTATTGACATGTAACAGTAAATCAAAGCATGAATTATTAGTATGACTATGAGGCTAATGAAATAAACATATTATTAGTGTTACCTGGGGTTAGATCACTTTACATTTTTGTTATTTCAGAATCAGAAAAGGTTTTGTTGCTGTGAAAATAAAAATATAAGGACAGGGATAAATAAAAAGAGGAGCAGTTCTAAGTCTGACGGCCTCAGGCTGGAATGAGCTTAAAGGTCTCACATGGCGCAGAGCATTTTAAGTCTAATTAAATTAAATGAAACTAATTAACATGACTAACGTGGACGCTGGTCTTCAGGAGAACGGGCGTCTGGAGGAGGAGCTCGCTGCCGTGAAGCTGAAGCTGACTGAAGCCCAGAGTTTAGTGGACAGACTGCAGAGAGACCTGGACCAGCTGCTCCACGATAAGGTGACGCCTCACACACTTAGCACTGCTATGTAGCATGTAGCCTTGGTGGCTGGTAGCTTAGCATTGCTATGTAGCATGTAGCCTTGGTGGCTGGTAGCTTAGCATTGCTATGTAGCATGTAGCCTTGGTGGCTGTTAGCTTAGCATTGCTATGTAGCATGTAGCCTTGGTGGCTGGTAGCTTAGCATTGCTATGTAGCATGTAGCCTTGGTGGCTGGGGTCCTGGGGAGTTCCATGTGTAAATCTCCATCTTCTTCTGGATCGTATAATGAGCTCAATGGTAGAATGTGATGACGTCCAGGAGAAATAAAATGTCCAAAGGTTGAATTGTGTGAACGTTGCCTCCTGTAGTGAATCAGTAGCATTTTGGAGCCAGATTCACTTTAAGAGGTAAAAACCCAACGTGGAGGAACTTTGGGTTCTTTGGTTTGATCCTAATGTCCAGATGGAGAGTGGACCTGGTTGTGTTTCACTAGAACCTTTGGAGAACATGTGAGCTCTGTGGTGTTTCTAGAGACTCTGGGTCCAGGTCTGGTCCAGGTCTGGTCCAGGTCTAGTCCAGGCCTGGTCCAGGTCTGGTCCAGGTCTGGTCCAGGTCTGGTCCAGGGGCTGATGGATGAGTCCAGAATGATATCGTTGCTATCAGGGTGGTTTCTAGTCCTGGTCTAGAGGACCCATAGAGACCTGGATCCTTAGAAACACGGGTCCACAGAGACCAGGGGGACCAGGGAACATGGACCTGATGGTCCTGGTTTATCTGGTCCATCAGAACATTAATCTGAGTTGTGTTTGTTCTTCAAGATGAAACTAGACCTCCAGTGTCGGTGGCTGGTGTTTGGTGACTCTGATGAATGATTAATGAAAGTTTCCTCTGACTCCGTTTCTTCGTTTCTGCTGCAGCCGCCACTCATGACTTTTTATTTTTCACCTGAGGCCCAGCTACAGTTTGGATAGTTGGTGGGTTAGTGGGTGGAATCGTAGGTTGGTTGTTGCTTGGTGGTTGGTTTATGGGTTGATTTGACTGTTTTGTTCCATCAACAGCTGGACAGCCTGGAGTCGGCCGGCCGTCTGGGTCACGAGGAGCGTTTCTCTGAAATCCTCAAGGAGTATGAGCAGCAGTGCAGGGTAAGAGGATGGAGGATTTTCCTCCACTGATTTATTTATTCCCTAAACCAATAAACATTAAAATGTGACATTTAGCTACTTTTAGTCTCTTTAAATGACGTTACCATCTCATTCTGATACGTTACATTAAAGTCGAAGGAGTTTCCATGTGTGTTTGTGTTTGTGCGTCTGAACGCTTCGTGCTGATTGGACAGAAACTCAAGGTGAGAGCAGCAGCAGTGACGTCTGTTCAGGAAAACCAGTCGATTGGTGTCATAAACAAACGTGGACGTCTCTCAGTGAACATCTGCACTGTTGGACTCTGTCATAACTGTAGTATAACACATACATATATACATATATATATGTATATATGTAAATACAGGACTGTGCAGAAGTTAAAGACTCGGGACAACAGGGGCTACTTCTAGAGCACAGAGAGATCAGGTTTGGAGATAGAGTCAACATTGAAGAGGTCGTCTGAGCTGCCAGAAGAACATCACAGGAACGTCTGTCTCTGGAAACGAATAACGTTCTATATAAAATTACTTCAACCACTCAACCAACCAAACACCGTTCAGACCACATCAATATGCAGTAAAATGTATTTCAGTCATGTTAGTGTTAATAGTTTATTTCCATCATGAATGAGCAGGAGAAAAATCAGTCTAATCCGGATCTGGTGTGGCCCCCTTTAACCTTCAGACAGCATCAGGTCTTCTAGGTCCACCTGGACACAGTTCTTGGTTCTTGGAGAACTAACCCCAGATCTTCCTCAGTTAATCCAGACTCAGTAAATGATGCTGAGACCAGGGCTCTGGGGGGTCATGCTGTTCTTGTCTGGATGTTTGGGCTCTTTGTCCTGCTGCAGAATAAATGTGGGGCCAGTCCTCCTCCTAATCTGGACGTGTTTTTCATCCTCTGAGTTTCCACTGAGTCTCTGATCCTACTGGACCCTGACGTAGAGTCAGAGGACCTAGACCCTGACGTAGAGCCAGAGGACCTGGACCCTGACGTAGAGACAGAGGACCTGGACCCTGACGTAGAGACAGAGGACCTGGACCCTGAAGTAGAGCCAGAGGACCTAGACCCTGACGTAGATCCAGAGGACCTGGACCCTGATGTAGAGCCAGAGGACCTGGACCCTGACGTAGAGCCAGAGGACCTGGACCCTGATGTAGAGCCAGAGGACCTAGACCCTGACGTAGAGCCAGAGGACCTGGACCCTGACGTAGAGCCAGAGGACCTGGACCCTGATGTAGAGCCAGAGGACCTAGACCCTGACGTAGAGCCACATGACCTAGACCCTGACGTAGAGCCAGAGGACCTAGACCCTGACGTAGAGACAGAGGACCTGGACCCTGAAGTAGAGCCAGAGGACCTAGACCCTGACGTAGAGCCAGATGACCTAGACCCTGACGTAGAGCCAGATGACCTGGACCCTGACGTAGAGCCAGATGACCTGGACCCTGACGTAGAGCCAGAGGACCTGGACCCTGACATAGAACCAGAGAACCTGGACCCTGACGTAGATCCAGAGGACCTAGACCCTGACGTAGAGCCAGAGTACCTGGACCCTGACGTAGAGCCAGAGGACCTAGACCCTGACATAGAGCCAGAGAACCTGGACCCTGACATAGAGCCAGAGGACCTGGACCCTGATGTAGAGCCAGAGGACCTAGACCCTGACGTAGAGCCAGAGGACCTGGACCCTGACGTAGAGCCAGAGGACCTGGAAGGACTGATGTGGTGGAAGGTTCTAGAAACACCAGATGCTGATGGGACTTAGAGTTTTATTCTGTTCACTCACTCTGTATTTAGGAAATTGATAAAAGCAAACGATCATTATTCGTCACTTCTTACCTGCCGTTAGCTAGGCTAGTTAGCTAGGCTAGTTAGCTAGGCTAGTTAGCTGGGGTCTTCTTGTTGGTAGCTAGCTGCTAGCCTGCTGGTCAGCTTTCAGTAGGACTGAGCGTCTACATGTGTTTTGCCTCAGATCTTGGCTCAAGTTGTAACATCTTTTCCTGTCTATTACTGAATATTTCTGAAAGCGTTTTTAGTTTACAGCTTTTTATCCACACCTGCCTAAAACGCATGCACAGTTCTGTGTGTGTGTATATATATATGTGTGTATTTGTATTTTTACTAAATCTATACTTTCTAGAGATGTTCTTCTTGTTCTTGTACCGAATTATATTATATTATATTATATTATATTATATTATATTATATTATATTATATTATATTATATTATATTATATTATATTATATTACATTATATTACATTATAAAATATTATGTGTGTGTGTGTGTGTGTGTGTGTGTGTGTGTGTGTGTGTGTTGCGTTCAGGAGCTGCGGGACAGGAACGATGAGCTGAGCTCAGAGCTGGAGCTGCTCAATCAGAGAAGCAGCAGAAACTTGAGACGAGACCAAACAACATCGAGCTGGACACAACTACACACAGACACACACTCTGGTAACACACAACTACACACAGACACACACTCTGGTAACACACAGCTACACACAGACACACACTCTGGTAACACACAGCTACACACAGACACACACTCTGGTAACACACAACTACACACAGACACACACTCTGGTAACACACAACTACACACAGACACACACTCTGGTAACACACAATTTACACACCAGACACACTTTGGTAACATCAATACACACAGACACACACTCTGGTAACACACAACTACACACAGACACACACTCTGGTAACACACAGACACACACTCTGGTCACACACAGACGCACACAGACACACACTCTGGTAACACACAGACACACACTCTGGTCACACACAGACGCACACAGACACACACTCTGGTAACACACAGACACACACAGACCGTGTTTAGATTCAATAAAATATCCTTTAAATAAATCAATAATAATCAGTGGGATCTGGACTCATGTCTGTCTGCTGGTTAATGCTGGTTCTGACTGGTCCTGGATCTGTCTGGTCCTGGTTCTGACTGGTCCTGGTTCTGTCTGGTCCTGGTCTTAGTGTTGTGTTCTCTAGAAGTTATTTTCACTGATTGATTACAGTCTGCTGTGTTTAAGATCGTGCTGCGGACTCAAACCCAGAACCCTGTGGCTGTGAGGCCTCAGTCCTGACCTCCTCTCCACTGTGACTCAGTTTGTTTTCATTCGTTTCTGGTTTGAGTTGAAAATCTGCTGTGACTCAAGACAAAGACGTTAACAGGACTTTCAGGTTAGGACAGTCCAGTTAGACGAGGACACGCCCCCCACACCAGGACACGCCCACCACGCACACACACACACACACACACACACACACACACACACACACACAGACACACCTCTTCCAGGTTTCTGTCTCAGTCTCATAGTCTTCATTGTGTCTCTGGGTGAGTCTCAGTCTCGTTGTGTTGTCGTCCTCTCGGGT
Source organism: Mugil cephalus (assembly GCF_022458985.1). Taxonomy (NCBI): domain Eukaryota; kingdom Metazoa; phylum Chordata; class Actinopteri; order Mugiliformes; family Mugilidae; genus Mugil; species Mugil cephalus. The sequence goes on from NC_061782.1 coordinate 510,553, forward strand.
CTCAGGTTTGTTTATTTTTGTGTTTATTTGTGTGTCTATTTGTGTGTCTGTCCAGGCGTCTCAGACATGAAGCGTCACTCGTCTCCTGGTCTCAGGAAGAAGCTGCAGCCTGTGGACAGAGCTGGTGAGACGCCGTGTTTGAATCACTCTCAATGTTTAGTTATTTGTGAATCTCTGGAGGATTTTTAAGTTTCCAGAAACTTAGACACAGTCGATGTAGAAACTAGTGATGTCACAGTTATTAACCCTCCATCGTTCCTCTGGGTTCATCAGCCAATCAGAGCTCTGGACTCCAGCTGTGTTGGAGTAAATGCTGCTTGATGCAATGAGGGATTTTCTTCTGGTCTCATTGATAAAACTCACTTTGATTCCTCCAGAACAATAAAACCACTTATGCCGTCCCCCCATCTCCGTCCTCCCTCCCTTCCTCCCCTCGTCCCTCGTCCCTCGTCCCCTCGTCCTCTCGTCCTCTCGTCTTTCTCTCCAGCTGGGTGATGTGTGAGCTAATGTATGTTCTGATATTTGATGTTTGGAGGATGAAGAGGAGGAAGAGGGGGTTCAGATCTTGATGATACTGATGATACTGATATTGATGATACTGATGATACCAATGATACTGATATTGATAATACTGATATTGATGATATTGATGATACTGATGTTGCGAGGAACTAGCTCTGAACTGACCCAGCCTGGAAACTCTGAGGGGAATAGTCCTCATAAAGTCATATTTACATCTGTTATCAGTATTTTTGTTCTTAGTGAGTTTCTTGCTTTATGAAAACATTCATGAAACGTTTTAACGCGGTTGGAGGTCGTTAAAGGTCTAAACTGTAAAAACATGGAAGGAGAGAGTAGAAAAAGAACCAGTTTACACGTAATTCAGTGTATTTTTACTCTATTATTATTAAGTGGACCTCCGTACTCCACCTTAGTTCACCAGGGGTTCTGAGCTTGGTGCATTGTGGGTCTTGTAGTCTGAGTGGCACATTGAGACACACACTGACCCCCTCTCTCCCTCAGCTCTCTGCTCTCTGGACTCTGGTCCTGGTCCTGGTCCTGGTTCAGATCCCGGTCCCGGTCCCGGTCCTGGTCCTATTTCAGATCCCGGTCCTGGTCCCGGTCCTGGTCCCGGTCCTGGTCCCGGTCCTGGTCCCGGTCCTGGTCCTGCTGTCAGTATTCAGACTGAACTGGCTCTGGAGCAGCTGCAGCAGAAACACGACCAGGAGCTGCAGCAGCTCAACATCCAGATGGAGACGCAGGTAAGGACTCGATCAGGAGCTCTGATTGGACCAGAACCAGGACCAGGACTAAACTCCTCCTCCTCCTCCTCCTCCTCCTCCTCCTCCTCCTCCTCAGGTGAACTACTACGAACGCAGTCTGGAGCTGATGAGGCAGAGCATGGAGGTGGAGAGGAAGGACATCTCTCAGGCCTTCAAGGTATGAGGATGATTGTCAGGTAGTTGGACCAGAACCCACCTGGAGGCTTCAGGGTCTCACCTGGACCTGGTCTGCCCTCAGGTGGAGATCAGCGAGCTGGAGGAGCAGAAGTCTGAGGTGGAGCATGAGGTGAAGCAGCTGAAGGAGACGGTGGAGAAACTGCAGGCTCAGATCCAACATGGAGGACGAGGAGGAGCAGCAGGAGGAGGAGGAGGAGGGTGGAGCAGCGAGCAGGAGCGGAGGTGAGGAAGACGCCTCCTCTCTCAGGCTCCGTGACGGTTCTGGTTCCTGGACCAGAGTTTGAACCGGCCGGTGCATTCAGGCCGAAAAAATAATAAGAGTTCAGACCCGGAAACGTTGGTTTCAAGGGAACCAGGAAATACCTGTGACATCATCAGTGGGCGTGGCCACTCTGCGTTTAATAAGAACAGAAGAAGAAGCAGCGACTGATGATGGGTGTCTGTTAGGTTCCATATCCGTTGTGTTGCTGTGTTGTGTGTTGTTCCAGTGGCCTTGGCCATAGTTACATCTGCAGGAGACACAGGACGTATCAGCCTCCGTACACTTTACATACCATTCATTCATTCATTCATCCATTCATTCATTCACCATCCTGACAACAGCCACTTCACCTTCATCTAGTCACTCACATGTCCCAGACCCACCATGGTTCTCCCCCCAGGAACCAGAACCCTCCTGTGTCTGTCTCAATCTTAAGTCTATTCTCACAGGACCAGTTCTACCTGGGACCTGGTCCTGTGTTGTCCTCTAATGTCCATGATTGTGTCTCTGCTGCAGCTCAGATAATCTGTCCTGTTGATCCAAGGACCTGTCAGTGTTTAAAGCAGATGAACACATTAATGTTGGAGTTAACGGGTTCATCCCTGGTCTGAGTGGGTGAATGGGTCTTTGCTCCCAGAGAGTCTGGTTCTCTCAGGACCAGGACCAAGGTTCAGCTCATTTAAGGTCTAATTATGACTTTATGAACTACAGACGTGTCCCTGAGATTAGGACTCATGTTCAAGTGTCCTCTCTCAGCAGCGATTTTAACGCCTTGAACTTTCCCAGAATGCAGCGGGAGCAGGCCGAGCTGGAGCAGAACTTCGCCAGAGAGATCAGTAACCTGGTCCAGAGGCTGAGCAGTGAGAAGGAGCAGCTGGAGGCGGAGCTAAAGCTGAAGATGGACCAGGAAGTGATGGTGGTCAGGTGGGTGGTGACATCACAGGAGACGAACTACATCCATGTCTCCACATGTGACACATTCACCGTTTAACTAGATTTATATTTTATACTTGAAATTAAAACCCTTCATGGTCTTTGGAGCATTTCAAACATTCCCGTTCCTTTAATGACCTTTTTATTTTTTCCTTCTGTTCAGATCAGTGTGTTTGATGGTGGATTTAACTCGTCGTCCTCTTCCACTTCTCTTTAGACCAGTTTAATGTGACTCCAGCTAACAGGCTTCACTTCTTCTTTAGCTTCATCGTTCGCTGAGTGACCAGGATGGAGGCTCAGTAAATATGACCGTGATGCTCCTCCCTCCTCACCTGTAGCCACGCGGCTGCTAGCAGCACGCTAGTTCTGATGGCTAATGCTAACTGAGAGCAGCTAAGCTAACATCTCTTATTCAGTGTGCAATAAATCACAATCTAATCCAACTTTATTTATAAAGCACTTTAAAACAACCACAAGGAGCCAAAGTGCTGTACAAGATGAATTAAAAAGACATGAAACACCAGTAAAAACAGCTATAAAATAACAGAGATCACGGCTGTTTAAACATTTTTAATTTAACTATGACTATTCATAGTATGACTATTCATATTTAAATGTCAGTACCAACATGAACTATGTTCTTAACATCAGCAAAGATTTATCTGAAACTAGAAAGTCCATGAAGGCTAGTGTCTGCAGAGCCTGGGTGAATCCACCAGGGGGCAGATGTTTACGACCAGATTAGCAGCAGTTACGTGGAATTTATGTTTCTGCGCTAAAGTGATGCAAACTCTTATCAGACATCAATGATCAGCTGGCATCCAGAAACAGGTCCAGAGCTGTGATTGGTCCTCGTTAGTGTTTAATGGAACCAGAGCTGTGATTGGTCCTCGTTAGTAAATAAATGTAACCAGAGCTGTGATTGGTTCTCTTTGGTTGTTGTGTTGTTGTGGTCTGTAGAGACAGGGTCAGGGTAACTGAGGAGGTTTGGACGACTCCTGTTCAGTCTGTGTTGTTGAAAGTGAAGCAGGAAGTAGAAACCAAAATGAACCCGACTGGTAAAAAGACACAGCGCCTCCTGGTGTTTGGGAGGAGTTGTTCCAGAGTGAGGAGGTTCCAGTAGCGACGCCTCAGACCAGTGGAGGTCTGTGTTGTGGTCCTGTACTGGTTTTGTGTAGATTAGTGATGGCCGTGTGCTGTGAGCAGGGAGGAGGTGAAGCTGCAGCACGCTGAGGCCCAGCGCCGCCTCCTCCACCAGCTCCACCGTGAGCGGCGGCGGCTGCAGGAGCAGAAAGGATTCTGGGAGAACCAGCTGGCCAAAATCTCTCTGGAGAAGAAGGAGATGGAGGAGAAGCACAAGGAGGAGGTCCAGCGCCTGAGGGAGGCGGTCCAGACGTCCGGCCAATCAGAAGCCAGCCTGGAGGAGGCTCTGGAGGCGTGTCGCGGGAGGTGCCGTGAGCTGGAGGCCCGGCTGGAGGAGGCCTGCACTCAGCTGGAGGAGAGCATCGTCTTCTTGGAGTCGGAGGAGCGTCTGAATCGGTGCCTGGCCTCGGAGAAGACCTCCATGGAGGAGGAGCTGCAGCAGCTGAGGAGCAGGGAGGAGCAGCTCCTCCTGCGGGTCGGAGACCTCCAGCAGCAGGAGACCCAGCTCCGAGCCGGGGAGCAGACGGCCACCTCCCTCCGGGCGGAGCTGGAGCGCCTGCAGGAGGCGCTGAGGAGTAAAGGCGAGTCCGTGTCCAGACTGGTGGGGGAGCTGGACTCCCTGAAGACGGACCGGACCAGGCTGATCCAGGACCTGAAGGACCAGGCTATGGCCGTGGACACCCTGCAGCTGGAGCTGGACGGCGCCTCCCAGGAGCTGGACAGGAGGAGGAGCAGCGAGGAGAGTCTGCAGGAGGCTCTGAAGGAGGAGCAGACCAGAACCTCTCAGCTCCGGTCCAGTCTGGCCGAGGAGCGGGAGGAGGTGGCCCGTCTGAGCCAGGAGAACCGGAGCTACGTCCGGCTGGCCGACCAGCTCTCCACCCAGATCGTGGAGATGGAGGAGGAGATCTCCTCCCTCAGAGACCACCTCCGGGACCTCAGCTCCCAGCTCAACGACACCGCAGACCTGGTCTTGGACCTCCGCACACAGCTCAACTCCAAAGCCCGCATCCACCCGGAGGCCCGGGACCAGGAGCAGCTCCTCCAGCTGCAGAGGGCCCTGCAGGACTCCCAGAGCCAGCGGAGGAGCACGGAGGAGGAGCTGGACCGGGAGAAGAGGAGGATGACGCAGCAGCTGTTGGAGCTGGAGCAGCTGGTTCTGGCTCTGGAGGAGGTGACGGACCCGGCCAGTCCTCACAGGTTTGATCCAGAACCCGATCTGAACCGTGACTAACCTCCGCCTGCCTGAACCAGAACCAGACTAATCCGCCCAGACGCTGACTCCGCCCCCTCTAACCCAATGACCTCAACGCATGACACCAGAACGTCTCTGATTGGCTCGGCCGTGGAGGACGGAGGTCTCACTGTGCTCCAGACCAGAGAGTCTCTGCTGCACCCTGAGGCCTCCGCCCTCCTCCACTCACTGCATGTCCTCTAGTCACGTGACGTCCACGTCCAGGTCCGGTGTCCTCCCTGATCTCTGTGTGTTTGTGGCTGCAGGAGTCAGTTGGAGGAGATCCGATCGGAGAACGGGGCTCTGCAGGAGAGACTGAGCGTCCTGCAGCAGGAGGTCCACAACCTGGAGGACGAGGTGGACAAGAGGAGGTGAGCCGACGTCTCAGGGGGTGGAGGGTGGACGGAGCGGAGCCAGGTCGGTTCTGAGTCCAGAGTCTGTGGTTTTATTTCAGGAGGAAACTGGAGGAGATGGAGAGAGAACACGAGAGGAGCAGAGAAGAGGAGGAGAGGCTCCACAGGGAGGTGAGGAGCAGGAACCAGACTCCATTCAGACATTCACACACCTCCTCATCACCTCCTCTCAACTCCTCCTCATCTTCTCCTGCAGAACTCCAGGTACCGTGAGGAGGTTCTGGATCTGAGCAGTCGCAACCTGCAGCTGAGCAACGACAACGCGGAGCTGAGCGCCCGTCTCCGTGGAGACCAGGAGTCGGTCCGGATGCTGCGGGAGCGCCTGGCGACGGTCTCCAAGGAGCGAGAGGAGGAGGGAGCTACGGTGAGCTGGTTTCTTTTTGGTTTGATGTTAAAACAAAAGCCCAAAGACACAGAGACTCCAGATGTGTGAATGTCGGACGTTTAAAGTCGTGGTCCTGGTTGCAGATGCGGCGGCTGCAGGACGCAGCGATGCAGCAGGAGAGGGAGAAGCTGCAGCTTCAGACGACCTGGACGCAGGACAAACAGCTGCTGGAGAAAGAGCTGAACTCCTGCAAGGACAAGGTGGATGAATGAAGCTGCTCTCTGACCCTGACCCCCCCGATCCCTCCTGACCCTGATCCTGACCCTGATCCTGACCCTGATCCTGATCCTGATCCTGATCCCAGCACTGACCTGCAGGTGTTTAATCTCCACAGCTGGGACGACAGTCGGAGCTGGAGGCGGAGCTCAGGAGCGTGAGGCTGAAGCTGCAGTGGACGGAGGAGGACAAAGAGAAGCTGCTGAGAGACGCCGACGAGCAAAACAACAAGGTCACAAAGAACCAGAGACGCAGACTTAAAGCACAACAACTATATCAGAAAGTGTTCATGACTGAGTCCTCTAAACCAGGCCGACACATCTGCATTTGTTTAATCGTGTTCAAATGACCAGAACACACGTAAGAAAATAACCACAACAATTCATTCTCATTTAAATTAAACCAAAACACTGAAACATTTTCAATATAATGCAACAAGCTGCTACTTTTAAGAGCAAAGAGGATGCATGGGCAGACTCAGCAACGTTAAAAGGAGCTAAAGCAACATAGAAATAGAATAGAGTCTCCTCCCGTTGCATTTCCCTCCTCTGAGTCCTCCCTCTCTCCTGGTTCGTCCTCCATCACAAACTTTGGTTGAGACATCTCCTCTGAAACTCCCTGACTGAAGCTAAAGGAGGAGAACTCCTCCTCTGTCGTGCCGTTCTTCCTCTCACATGTCTCTAATGAGGAGTCTGATGCTGTGTTCAGGTGGAGCAGCTGCAGCAGAGGCTGATCTCTCTGGAGTCGGAGGTGGAGCTGCTTCGCTCTCAGCTTCACGCCGTCAACCAGGAGAAAGTGATGAGCGCTCAGACGGCGGCCGACCTGCAGGGGGCGCTGCAGGACGCTCAGAGCCAGGTCAGTAACCCATAGGCCTCATCAGGTCCGTCTGACTGGAGGGCCCCCTGGAGGCAGAGTTCAGTATAACAGCCATCGATTCTTTAACACTTTGAACCAAGGAACAAAACAGCTCCTCTTCATTTCAACTATAACGGAAGTACAAAAAATAAAATGCCAGGGAAACCCCAAAGAAGGGGGCTTAAAGAGGAGGACTCCCCCAAAACAGTTAGACTCTAACTGAAGGAAATAAAGTCAGGCAGAGAACAGAAGCAGAACAGTTCATAAATAAAAATTCAATAAATATATTAATAAAAAACGATGTGTCTGACTTCAGAACATCTCTCCTCCTCCTCCTCCTCCTCCTCCAGGTGGAGCAGTTGGAGCTCAGCGTCAGGGAGCTGGTGAAGGAGAAGGAGGAGCTCCGTCGGGTCCTGGAGGAGCAGGAGGAGCAGGCCTCCATCACTCTGCAGGAGGAGACGCACAAACTGAGAGTCCAGAACCAGGAGCTCCAGCAGCAGGTAGCGTACAGGTGGATTGGGGGGAGATGGGGTTCTGGGGGGCGGGGTTACACGCTACGTTGCAGCTGATTGGTGGATGTCTTCATCAGCTGTCAAAGCATCAGGACCAGGACCTGAAGGTCCACAAACTGAACCAGGAGCAGCAGGACCTGAGGAGCCGACTGGACCAGGCTCAGAACCAGGTCAGGCCTCAGGGGGTGGAGGGGTCCTGTTTGGTCCTGGACCAGAACCAGGTCCTGATTACTGGCTGTTTGTTGTAGGCGGAGCGTTCCGGCGCCACCATCAGTCTCCTGCAGGCGCAGCACCTGAAGCAGCTGCAGGAGGTGAAGCAGCGTTCAGGAGACGGCTACAAGGAGCAGGTGGAGCTGCTGGAGGTCCGACTGGAGGAGGAGCAAGGGAGGAGTCGGCAGCTGGAGGAGGCACTGAGGCAGCAGAGCAGCTCCCAGATCAGCAGCAAGCAGGTAACACTACACACTGCTACACACTACACAACACACTGCTACACACTAGACTACACTCAGTGTTGTGTGCTGGCTGCGTGCTGCGTTCAGGGCCAGTACGAGAAGACGGTGTGCGGCCTGCAGCAGAGGGTGGAGGAGCTGGAGACCAAAGTGAAGGCGATGCGTCTGGTCCTGCAGGAGAAGGTCCAGCAGCTCAAAGAGCAGGTGAGTCTGGTCCTGGTTGTTTCCCGCTGGTGTGTTTGTGTTGGTGTTGTTGTGGGTTTTGATGCCGTGTCTCTGCTCGCCTGCAGTTGGCCAAGAACTCGAGGTGGAGTGCGCTGCTGAAGGACCTGTACGTGGAGAACTCTCAGCTGATGAAAGCGCTGCAGGTCACCGAGCTGCAGCACAAAGAGGCAGAGAAGAAGAAGTTCCTGCTGGAGGAGAAGGTCGCAGCCCTCAACAAGCTGCTGAGGGAAATCGTCCCCGCGTCACTCGCCACGTGACCCCTCCCACCACGTCAGCTCTTCTTTCACCTCCATCCACAGAGACAACTTTTATTTGAAGGGTTTCATTGATGTCCTCCTCAAAGAGCCCAGGCCTCAGTGCCTGACCTCCACCAGACTCCATTTAAATAGTGATGGATTTAACAGATGGAGGCGCTGTCTGAGTCACCCACTCTCAACTGTTCCAGTATTAAGTGTCTTTATGCACCACTGTTGGTTTTATATGTTGAAATGAGTCACAGCTTCTGTTTTATCCCAATGAACCAAAACTCACCTGTGGACCAAAGTGTGAGACCAACATTTAACATTAAAGTCAGTTTTATCACAACTTTTCTCCACACTGACTTCATTTGACTGTTGTGATGATTTTGGTTTGTAAATTCTGGTGGAGTCATGCAGGAAAATACCACAATCAACGCCCTCACAACAACTCAAACACTCTGATCACATACAACATCACACCAATAGCGCCTCCAAAAGGCAAAGTTCAAGATCTCACTATATCAAATACTCAACACTGAAACAAAAGCATGACAATGATAAAAACACAATGCACAACTGAATACACAGCAATCAATATATAAAGTCACCATACACAATGTTCTACAACCAGAGAATCATCTCAGCACCACATATGTAAACTACATTATCAACAACAATAAATTAGATTCACCAGAGCCTTTTAATGAGTTAAACCACTCCTGGTTGAATGTCCTAGTTTTGCTTATTCCCTCTCGAGAAATGCTTAAATCCTCTGGTTGATGTGCTCCCAAACATTTTATCTCCAAGTTCTGCTCTTGTGGTGAAGGCCTGAATCTGACACTAGTCTGCTACATTTATCATGCACTGAATGAATGAAACTGTACATTTTGTACATGCGTTACGAGCTAGCTGACCTGTACAATCGCCGCCACTCGCTTCATACTAGACAATGAGAAGAACTTCAGCAGTTCACATCACTGCAACATCAGACACAACCAAGTATTCAGACACAGCTACACCACAAACAGAAGAAATTGTGTTCATCAAATGAAAACTGTGGACATTTTATTGGGGACAAAGTTGAAATCATTGATTTATTATTAACTTATTCTCAGTAACAGAACTTATAAAAGCTGATAATTCACAGCACAGCAGCGCCCTCTGGTGGGGTCGTTAAAAGACGCCACTCATTGTTAGAGCAAATGATTTGGAAAATAGAAATACATTTAAATGTAGGGTCACAAGTTCACCTCCCGCCATGTCCATGGCTGCGGTGCCCTGAGTAAACACCTAACACCCAACTGGATGGTTTCATGGAATTTCACCATGAGGGATCAACAGGGGAATAATTTATATTTTATTTTTTACCTTTATTCATCATTGGAGGAGCGGAAACTGGAAGCGCATATTAAAATAAACTAAAATTATCTAAACTAGAACTTCATGTGGCAACAAGCTCTAAACCTCCATGAAGGACTTTAAATGCAGTTTAAATGGATCTTATTTAGAGTAGAGCCACTTCACTAGTGTACCTAATAAACTGGCCATGCAGGGTGTCTGAAACGGGCGTTTTCCAAGGACCTCCTTATAATCCTGACACAGATTAAAAAGTGTTGAGCCTCATAGATGCTACAGGAGTGATTTAGGTTTTAAAGGCTTCACCCTAAATACTTCAGACCTGTCTAATAAAGATGGATGGAAACACTTTAACCACAGGCTTATTTTATTTCAGTTATTTTCTATTTTAACTCATAGTAACAATCTTTAAATGTAATTACATGGTAAGGCTTTCAAACAACAAACAGAGAGAAGAGTGGAACCGTCCTAATAAACCCGGTTAAAAGCAGCTTCATTGGTTCAACTTTAACACATTAACATATTGACTCTTATTCCAATGACTTCAGCTTATTTAATGTGTCTATGCTGCACTGCCTCAGCCTGTCATTTAAACACTATTCAGAGAGAGTTGAGAGGAACTAAAAACCCAGAGGTCGATGCCAGTATGAAGTATGAATGGTGAATAAATCTAATCCTCTGTGTTTCTCTGGCTCCAGTTTCATGTGTTTTATTCAGTGATGTTCCTTTAAACAGCTGATCACTTATTTACTTTGACTCCTCCTCTTCTCTTCTCTGTTTCCTGGTTTGACTTTACTTTCTCTTTCTCCAGCGACGTGTCTCGGATCTTTTTCTCCGTCTGAAGGTAATGAAGCAGTTTGTGGTGTTTTCTTCATCATCAGCTCAGTTCCAGCAGAAATCTGCCGCTCCATAGTTCACGTTAAACTCAGTCACAGCTGAAAGGAAAGAGTCTGGATCAAACTCATCCTCCATTTTGTGTCTCTGGTCCGTTTGTGTCACTCGGTGCATGAATATGATTGAAGGTGATTTTCTTTCCTTCATCTTTTCATCGAGGACACAGTCGGGTTTTTATTTTGAAACTGTCTGTAGAACTTTGATCTGATTTTATAAGGTAAAGAGCTGAAAGTAACTAAGTACTTTTACCCTAATACTTTATGTTGAAGAGAATCTCGAAGTGAATATTTCCATGCTGTGCTGTTTTCTACTTTGACATTTCACAGGGAGACATTTGACTGTAGAATGGAACGTAAAACCCTGAAAGTAACTAAGTACTTTTACTCCAGTACTGTGAGGTATGATTTATCCGTCACATGGAGCTGAAATTCAAAGAGAATTAAAATATCCAGAGTGTTTTTCCATCCATCTGCTGGAGGAGAACAGCTAATGAGCAGAACATGAAGTTCACTTTACTGACCACATGTTTAACACCACTTGTGATGTCTGATTCATCTTTAAACAAAAGTCAAAGAATCCATTTGTAAAGATGTGTCTGGATGCCAGGTGTAATAACTAGTGTCCTCCATGGCTCCATCTAGTGGACTGACAGTAGAAGTACAGCAGCTGTTGAATAAGAGAGAATCAGTGGAGGATCAGCTGACAGGGTAATGGAGGATTCACTCATTAAGGAGCTGGTTCATTAGTGGAATCATCATGGGACATCGGTAAAGATGCACGTCACATGTGTTTGTCATTGATCTTCAGATAGTTAGTGGGTGTGTGTGTGTGTGTGTGTGTGTGTGTGTGTGTGTGTGTGTGTGTGTGTGTGTGTGTGTGGTTGTGTAACCATTACAATAAAGACATAAATAGACATCAGTTACATCTGAAGTTTTACATACAGCACAGCAGCCACACTCCACATCTCACTGGAACTGTTTCCACCATTAACACCAAATGAATTAGTTCCAGTTCTACAGGATATTAAACATCCCTCAATAACACAACACAGTAACAAAATAACACAGGAAACAGGACATTCACACAAAAAATGGCACTCGTATATCACTAAATATTTGTTATTATACACAAAAACAACTTATCAGCGGACACACACAGACTCACACTGTCCAGACTAAGTCTGTAACTATTAAACCTGCACACTGTCTGGTCAACAGAACAAAGATCTAAACATTAACCAATCAGAGCACTGGGTGGGCGGGGCTTAACAGGAAGAAAGGCAGCTGTGAAATTAAAGCAAATATATCCTGACAATTCAAACTGAACCGGAATAAAACAACAACACAAACTCAGCTGATCTTTTTACAGCAGGAATGATTTCAGTTGATGTTCACATGAATGATCAGTGTTTCCTCTGCAGGTGGAAGAAGAAAGTGAATTCAGCAGCATGGACCAGAGAGAGGACAGACTGGAGGGACCAGGACCTGGACCTGGACCTGGACCTGGATCTACACCTGGACCTGGTCCTGGTCCTGGTCCTGGTCCCAGTCCTGATCCTGGACCTGGACCTGGACCTGGACCCGGACCCGGACCTGGATCTGGACCTGGATCTGGACCTGGACCTGAACCCAGCTGTGTGTCCTTGAAAAGCAACCAGTCAAAAGAGATTGAGATTACTTTTAAAGGAGGACGTGGTTCTGGTCGAAAGAGGTAAAGAGTGGGTGAAGCTGTCCTCCATGAGGAGCTGATGGTTCTACTTTCATGTCTCCTCCTCTTTGGGTTAAAGCTGGTTCATCACTCTTACATCACTGAGTTTATTCAACATGTTTGTTTCATCCTTTTACTTCTGACGTCTCTGATTTGAATTTATTCTCATCAGGTTTTATCCAACATGAACATTTATCTGTAGTGGTTTACTTTCAGGACAGCAGACTCTCCTGGTCCTGGACCTGGACCTGGACCTGGACCCAGCTGTGTGTCCTTGAAGAGCGACTGGTCAAAGGAGGATTGTGTTAATTTTAAAGAAGGATGCGGTTCTGGTCCAAAGAGGAGGAAGAGGTAAAGCATCAGTAAATGTTGAGGGTCTTGGTTCCTCTTGTCTTCTTGCAGACTGATGAGTGTCTGATCAGTAGATGTATGTCCTGTTGTAGAGAGACCAGCTCTACACACTAGTGTTGTTGCTTCTTTGCTTGTTCAGGTCCATGTGACTCAGAGAGGAATCACCATCAGCAGACAGTCAAAGCCAGTAGTTCCTTAGTGATGCTGCAGCTGCTGCTGCTTTCAGGAGACACAGTGTCCACTTCTTTAGTCACGTTCTGTCTTAGTTTCCTCCTGAAAACATGAATGACAGTAGATCTGGTGCATATTTAACTCCTGCAGCCTCTACACTCATCTGACAGCATTGACTTCACTCCTGTATCATGTAGGAAGACGGCCTTTGTTCACTAGTGACCTGGATGTTCATTCATACAGGACAGAAACCTGTTAAAGTGGCATCACATTAACACAGAGGAGTAAATGTCTGAGTCTAAACTGTCCATGACTCTCATCATTGTTCACAGGAATGAACCTGGACCTGGACTTGAACCCAGCTGTGTGTCCTTCAAGAGCAACTGGTCCAAGGACTTTATTGAATTTAAACAAAGTCAGAGGTAAGTTGTTGACTCCTTCCACCTGATGAACCAGGCACCAGGTTCTGCAGAATGTTCTGTAACTAACCACCAGTCAGTCAGTCGTACAACAGGGTGTGTTTTAATGTCTCTAAAAGATCAGACTTTAATCTATAGAGATAAATGTCCAAGTGTATTTTATTTAAAATAACATGCAGACAGACTAGAATTTCACAGCCAGAACGTCAGAATCTGTTCTCGTGTTCTTAAATGAGGCTCTTTGGCTAGCAAGGTGTCACAGTGTCAGGATCAGAAAGAGCAGACTGAAGGTTGTCACAGATGTGGGAAGTGTCAAGGATCATTTCTATGTCCGGGTGGAAACCATGAACCTGTTTAAAGGCTGCTGATGAAGTCAGAGTAACCAGGCTTTAGGCTCTGACCTGATGAAGAAATACATTTCTCAACACAGGGATTCTCCAATGTTGTGAGATTCAGTTGTATAACAGTGGTTGGTTATGGTGTTGTGTTTCAACCTTGTAGTGGAGCTTGGACACTAGTTAACCAAACCAGTGGTGACCTACTATATGGGGACTAGCTTCTCATGTAAGAAGACAGGTTATAGCACCATCTAGTGGCTCTAGTAGGCGTAGTAGGCTGGACCAGACACTAGCTGAGATGCTCGGCAGTAACAGTCAGGGAATTATCTCCAAACGTTGACTCAACCTGGAACATGTGACAGTAACAGCTAGGTCTGGAACTGTTTTACAGGCTGGTAGCTGTGGCTCTAGATTTCACTCTGTTTCTCACTCAAACAGAAATGCATGGCAGTAACAACCATGTTTTTACATGCTACAAGGGCTAAAGCTAATATTGTATAAAGTGACTGACCTTAAATGACGCGAGCAAACAGAGATGCAGAGGAAGAGGATGTTGTTGGAATGTTTTGAAGCTACAAACTAAATGAACTTGTCTGTTGAAGAGTAATCAGCGTTGTGTCTCTGGAAGCTGTTGAACCTTAGAAAAACATGAATATTTCTTTCTTGTGTTCATGGCAGTAGTTGGGGAAACACAGCCTTAGAAGATGTGATCAATAAGTGGATATTTGAAGCAGAGTAGTGTCTTCAATCTTGTAATGGATGAGAGCTAATGGTTGATGATTGGTCCACAGAGTCCACCAGCAGAGCTCAGAGGTTCTCAGTGGTCAGTCTACCCAGCAGCATCAGACACAGCTGGACTCCATCTTTCTGGTCTGTACATGTACAACAACTACTTTCCATCATGTCCATGCTGCTCTTTGTAGACCAGTGGATTGTCAGTGTGTCCAACACGGATCTGATGTTTGTCTCCATGGTTTCAGTCTGCTTGTGTCATTCATATCGTCTTCTGTTCCAGCTGCTGGAGGACAACATCATCACTTTTGTGAAGAAGGAGCTGAAGAAGATCCAGAAGGTTGTGAGTCCAGATTACCCAGAATGCTCAGAGAGTCAGAGGGAGGATGAGGAGGTGTTGGAGTGTGAGGATGAAGAGCAGAGGAGCAGCAGAGATTTATTAGTGAAGATGACAGTGAACTTCCTGAGGAGAATGAAGCAGGAGGAGCTGGCTGACTGTCTGCAGAGCAGTAAGAGGATTTCTCTAAACATTGAAGCTGCTGGAGAAATGAGACATTTACTAATGTCTCAAGAGATGAACCAAGATATATTCACACACTCATTCTTTACAGCAATGACATGTTGGAATATTTACTGGAGAGTTTATTCATTCACCTTATTTCTTTGTTCATTCAGGACTTAAAGCTGCAGTTTGTCAACATAAAGTTAAATCTGGTCTGAAGGAGAAGTTCCAGTGTGTGTTTGAGGGAATTGCTAAAGCTGGAAACTCAACCCTTCTGAATGAGATCTACACAGAGCTCTACATCACAGAGGGAGGGACTGCAGAGGTCAATGATGAACATGAGGTCAGACAGATTGAAACAGCATCCAGGAAACCACACAGACCAGAAACAAGCATCAGACAAGAAGACCTCTTTAAAGCCTCACCTGGAAGACATGGATCAATCAGAAGAGTGATGACAAAGGGAGTGGCTGGCATTGGGAAAACAGTCTTAACACAGAAGTTCACTCTGGACTGGGCTGAAGACAAAGCCAACCAGGACATCCTCTTCATATTTCCATTGACTTTCAGAGAGCTGAATGTGGTGAAAGAGAGAAAGTTCAGCTTGGTGGAACTTGTTCATCACTTCTTCGCTGAAACCAAAGAAGCAGGAATCTGCAGCTTTGAAGACTTCCAGGTTGTGTTCATCTTTGACGGTCTGGATGAGTGTCGACTTCCTCTGGACTTCCACAAGACTGAGATCCTGACTGATGTTACAGAGTCCACCTCAGTGGATGTGCTGCTGACAAACCTCATCAGGGGGAACCTGCTTCCCTCTGCTCGCCTCTGGATAACCACACGACCTGCAGCAGCCAATCAGATCCCTCCTGAGTGTGTTGACATGGTGACAGAGGTCAGAGGGTTCACTGACCCTCAGAAGGAGGAGTACTTCAGGAAGAGGTTCAGAGATGAGGAGCAGGCCAGCAGGATCATCTCCCACATCAAGACATCACGAAGCCTCCACATCATGTGTCACATCCCAGTCTTCTGCTGGATCACTGCTACAGTTCTGCAAGATGTGTTGGAAACCAGAGAGGGAGGAGAGCTGCCCAAGACCCTGACTGAGATGTACATCCACTTCCTGGTGGTTCAGGCCAAAGTCAAGAAGGTCAAGTATGATGGAGGAGCTGAGACGGATCCACACTGGAGTCCACAGAACAGGAAGATGATTGAGTCTCTGGGAAAACTGGCTTTTGATCAGCTGCTGAAAGGAAACCTGATCTTCTATGAATCAGACCTGACAGAGTGTGGCATCGATATCAGAGCAGCCTCAGTGTACTCAGGAGTGTTCACACAGATCTTTAAAGAGGAGAGAGGCCTGTACCAGGACAAGGTGTTCTGCTTCGTCCATCTGAGCGTTCAGGAGTTTCTGGCTGCAGTCTACATGATCCACTGTTACACCAACAGGAAGACAGAGGAGCTGCAGGACTTCCTGGGAGGAAACTACAATAACTCACCTCTGGATGAGTTTCTGAAGAGAGTCATGATTAAATCCCTGGAGAGTAAAAATGGTCACCTGGACCTGTTAGTTCGCTTCCTTCATGGCCTCTCTCTGGAGTCCAACCAGAGACTCTTAGGAGGTCTGCTGGGTCAGACAGGGAACAGTCCAGAAATCATCCAGAGAACCATCAACAACCTGAAGGAGATGAACACTGATAAAATCTCTCCTGACAGAAGCATCAACATCTTCCACTGTCTGATGGAGATGAACGACCTCTCAGTTCATCAGAAGATCCAAGAGTTCCTGAAGTCAGAGAAAAGATCAGAGAAGGAACTCTCTGATATCCACTGCTCAGCTCTGGCCTACATGCTGCAGATGTCAGAGGAGGTTCTGGATGAGTTGAACCTGGATCAGTACAGAACATCAGAGGAGGGACGACGGAGACTGATCCCAGCTGTGAGGAACTGCAGAAAGTTTCGGTGAGTCCTGATGTGATCATCAACAGAATCAATCAGTGGAGATCAGTAGTTTAGTTCTTCACACGTTCTCATTCTTCTTCAGGGTTCCACTTGTTCTCTGCAAACATTACAGTCAGTTGTATTTAGTCCCAGATGTTCTCCAGCTGTTTAAAGCTGTTCTTCTCTTTATTTCTAATCCTTATTACATTTGACTCTTTTATTTCTATTTCATTATATTCACTGTGAATATTCACATGTTCACTGAGCTCAACTAAAAAGATCCAGAGTCCATTAACCAGTGAAGACAGTCCAGATGTTTGTCTCATCCAGATGTCCTCATGATGGATCAGATCCACTGACAGACTGTGGACAGTCTGGAAGCCTCAATGTAACTCAGTCTTGTCTCCATTCATCTAAACAAAGGTCTGAGAGAGATGATGACAATGATTGTTTCCTGTCAAACACAGTCAGAGAAGATGAGCTCAACCACTGATGTGGAGACAAAATGTCCAACAGGATGTGTCCAACTGTCCACTCATCAACACATCACCTTCATAGAAATGTCTTCTTCCATTATAACACATTTTATTTATTTGTCTCATTACAGACTTGTTAGATGTGAATTGTCAGAGAGTCACTGTGAAGTCGTGGCCTCAGCTCTGAAGTCCAACCCCTCCCATCTGAAACATCTGGACCTGGGCCACAACATCCACAAGGATTCAGGAGTGAAGCATCTGTCTGCTGGACTGGAGAGTCCAAACTGTAAACTGGAGACTCTGAGGTCAGTTTTCATTTCTTTTCTTCTCAGGCTTCTGAAGAATGGAGATCCAGTTTAGATGAGTTCTCTTGTCAGGACTGTCAGATAGAAAAGGAGCTGAAAGAGATGAAATGAAGGAGCATCATGTTCCTGAACATCAGCAGGTATCTCCTCAGTCATCGGTGGTGGGTCTGATCACAAACCACATCAAGTCCAGTCTTCACATGTGTTGACATTAACAGAGTTCTTGGTGTCACTGATCATTCTTTCTGTCCATACTGTCTGTGGACAAATCCCCTTATAGTCTGACTCCAATCAGACCAGATGGAGGACAACATCCACAGTGTAGTTGTGTTGTGTTGATCTTCAACTCATCTTGTTCTTCAGCACATCCAGTCAGTATCAGTTTGTGTTTCCACAGTGTTTCCTGCTGAGCTGCAGTGGAGGGACAGGAACTCAAAGAGGAACTTTGATTAGTGTCAGTCAGACTGCTGAAGTTTCATATTAGTGTCAGCTCAACAGTGGAGTTGTGTTAGGAAGAGACCACTTCACAGTCAGTGTGGACAGCAGGAATCTCAACAACTCTGGAATCAGTCCATATGACATTTGACTGTTGTTGGAAGACACACTTGAACATGTCAACTTGTCCTTTAACATTTGAATGACACAAACCTACTGAGACACCAAATCCAGGAAGAAGAAGGTCCTGGAATCAAAGAACTAATCAACAGTTTGTAGTCCAACATGTGTGAGGAGATATTGATCCTGTAATGAGGTCAGCAGCATCTTATTGATCTGTGTTGACATCAATAGTTGAATGTTGTGCTGACGTTTGGATGATGTCTGTAGAAGTCAATATATCTAATGCAGTCGTCAATTTCTATGCTGATGGCACTGTTACTTAGTTTTGACCAGTTACAGTCTGCTTTTAACGCTGTGCAGCTTACTTGCAATGTCCTAAGTTGGTTTTAAATGCCACTGTAGAAAAGGCCTCAAAGTTACTGTATATATTGCTGCTGAGCAAGTTACCACCTGAGCACAGCGACCGACCCACGGGAGGCAGCCGAGTCCTGCTGAAAGTTGTTAAGGTTTACATCCACTATGGTGGCTGAACGCTCCACATCTACACCATATTGGATGACAGTTCTCAGAAAACTATGCTGCTGCCGGGTGCAGCAGAGAAGTTGGGAGTGCGAGGACCTCTAGAGGGCTTACCTCTGCACACCATCAGACAGAAGGTCCAGTTACTCCAAGGTGCATCTGTGTCATTCTCCATTTCTTCCCCCTCAAAGCCAAAGATCAAGTTCAAGAATTCAGGTGCAATCACCACAACTCGCATCCAAGTGACTGGTCATTGCTGCCATTCACACAAAGCTGGGTTGGACACTACAGGGCCTGGCTAGTGTAGTCCGCCACCTTGCCCAACCGCAGCAGTGGCTCTTCACGGAGGTCGCATCCCAGGTGAACAAGTTGATGAGGCACGTTGAGAGGCTATGGCAGGTCGATAATGTTCCATTGTCGTCATTCAAAGCAAAATCAGGAGGCCATCAGTATCCAAGACCACCAGAGAACAGGTCGAGGGCACACTCCGTTATGCCACCCCACTGCTGTGCCGGAGGAATATGCCGCTCCTCCAGGCAACCGAAGCAGCTGTCATGCCCACCCTGCGGGGCGTGGAACGGTGATTGGCCAGAGATCCTGCACAGGCTGCTGTCTACAGAGTAGAGATGGAGAAGTGGATCAAGGGAGGCTCTGTCATTAAGTGTCCAGCTGAGGGAGGTTGAGAGGCTTGGTACATCCCCCACTATATGGTCAGTCATAATGGTAACAATAGAATGGTCTTTAACTGTTCCTATCAGTACCGAGGACAGAGCCTTACCGATTACCTGTTCCCTGGGCTGACTTTAGGAGCATCGCTCTAGAGTTGCTCCCATGTGGTCCCACTCCATGTCCAGATTAGAACTTTGTGCTGACCTTACCAGGGCACAGCTCACACAGGTTCTAAGCAGAGAGTTCACACTCAACATTGACCAGATGATCCTGTGGTCTGATACGACAACTGTGCCGATCTGGTTGAAACCTGAATCCTGCCAATTCAAGGTCTTTCTCAGCACCCGCATGGCCGAGATTTAGGAGTTGACCGATGGGCAGGTTTGGAGACATGTTGATTCAGCAAGGAACCCTGCAGATGATGTGACCCGAGGGAAAGGACTGAGAGAGCTTAACCAATACAACTCCTGGAGGGAACTGCTGGAGGCTACAGCGCAGGAGTTGCACGGGGCGGCCAACGTTAAGGGTCACATTACTGCTGAGGATTATCGCCAAGCTGACCAGTTGATCCTTCAGAGAGCTCAGATGGATAGCTTCCCACAAGAGTACGGCTTGCTGAAAGTGGGGAAGTCAGTCCATAGAAGTAGCTGATTTCTCACTCTATCTCTGGAGGTGGATGAGAGCAGAGAGTTCATCCATGTGGGAGGACGTCTCCATAGATCAGAGGACCTGGAGCCAACCTAGGTCAGCCAGGACCCAAGCCATCCAGATACTAAGCTTCTGATTCACGACGTTGACATCCAACTCCATCACCCAGGTCCAGAACGGGTGTTTGCTGAGCTTCGCCACTCTTTCTGGATCCTGTGTGGGCTTGAGGCAGTTCGGCTCCACCAGTACGACTGCGCAGACTGTCAGCACTGGAGAGTCAAACCAGCTGTACAGAAGATGGCCGACCTTCCATCAGCCTGTTTGCACCTGTTCAAGCCTGCTTTTTACTCGACGGGGATGGACTGCTTCGTGCCCTTTAGTGTCATACCAGGCCGGCGGCGTGAGAAGAGATGGGCAATCATCTTCAAGTACCTTACCACCAGGGCCGTGCACCTCGACCTTCTTTCTCTCTCTTTGGCGATTCATCGCCCGCAGAGGCCCTCTGGGTTATGTGTCTTCCGATGCCAGCGACCTGCACTGAGTTACTCCCAATGTTCTTCTGATGGGGTGGCCGGATGAATCCTTACCTCAAGTCGTCTACCCAGGGAGTGAGCTCGTCAGTTGCTGTCGCTGGAACCACTCACAAGTTCTAGCTGATCACTTCTGGGACTGTTTCATCCAGCTCTATGTGCCAAGTCTTCAAGCTCGCCAGAAGTGGGAGGCTTCACCAGCTGACATCGTTCAAGAATGTGTGGTGATGATCGCTGATCCACCACTTCCCAGGGCCCTGTGGCCCATAGGGAGAGTGATCAAGACTCATCTGAGCCCTGATGTGCACATTCGGTCGGCTGATGCGAAAGGGTTAGGGTTAGGGACCAGCTCTGAAGTCCAACCCCTCCCATCTGAAACATCTGGACCTGAGTTACAACAACCTGAAGGATTCAGGAGTGAAGCAGCTGTGTGGTTTTCTGGAGAGTCCAGACTGTAGACTGGAGACTCTGGGGTCAGTTATTATTAGTTTACTGAATTGGGACAATGCACGTTAATCAACATTGATGCATTAGTCATCAGTGTAAATGCGCTGGATTTAGCACAAAAGCTAATTTTCAGCATAGTCCCAAGATAACACAGACATAGAAGACTATAAAACAACAATCATACAACAGACAATTAGAGAACCAGACACAATCCGACAGGCATTCCAAAATATTTGTTGAGGTGCAAACAAGACTGCTTAAACCAGTGAGATACAGGTGTCTGTGCTGCTGATCATGTTGCAGCAGCTTCTTGTTTTGTTTTTGCATGGACATATAGTTCGATATCATCAGCATAAAGTTGCAGACTGACATTTGGGAAAACGTTAATTTACATAGACTGAATGGAGTGGGTCTGAGAATGGAACCTTGGGGTACACCAGTGGAGTAGCTGAGGTGACATTGAGTTTTCAATCTGCACAGTGTGTTTTCTGTTTGACAGACATGATCTCATCCAGCAGAGTGCTCCATCTGAAAAGTTAAAGAGTGGGAGGCTTCACCAGCTGACATCGTTCAAGAATGTGTGGTGATGATCGCTGATCCACCACTTCCCAGGGCCCTGTGGCCCATAGGGAGAGTGATCAAGACTCATCTGAGCCCTGATGTGCACATTCGGTTGGCTGATGCGAAAGCGACAGAAAGGGATTACACCCGGCAGGTTGCCAGGCTGGTTGTCCTCCCTGCACTTCCATCTGAAGAAGATGAGGACAATTCCCCTCCTATGATCTCATCCCAACCATAGACCTTGTTGCCTTCATTGATGAGCAAATGTATTATATACATTTGGGGGCGGCTGTAGAAAAGGCCTCTATATTGTTGTTGTTAGACATGTCAGATATTTTAGATATAGTGTTGATTGATATGGGATATGGGTCCCCTGCTGAGCTTATATCGTAATTGACTGCATTCGGTCGGCACAGTGTGTGTGGCCACAATGAATGACGAGACAGAAGTGAGTAGTGAACGTTGGGTCGTCGGGTCATGCTACGGCGATTGGTGTGTGTGTGAATGAAGCATGTAAGTGTGTGTGTGTATGTTGAAAGTGTTGGATGTCTTTGCTGCATTAGTGGACATTTTGGCCGTATAATGCGGGGTTTTAACGCTCACAGTGCTGTGGCCGTATATGCTAGTTATGACTGCACTGCACTGCACTTATACTAACTAATCCTCCGACCGACAGATATGGTGTCACATGATATGCCCGTGTTTACCAATCGTTATCATGTCGGTTATTTAGCACAATGCTGCGCACAGTGTTGTGTTAATAATGAGAGGGATTTATGATGTTGTTCATATGTGTTGATCTGATCTTGATGTGCTGGTTAGCTAATATATTTTCAGAGCTGTAATTGTGTTGGTGCTCATGCTCTTTTATGTTTATTGAATCTGATTTAAGTGGTTTGATTTATTAATGAACACTCATTCATTTATATATTTGTCATTTGTGTTTTGAATCACAGAACAAATTGCCTGTAAGGAGAATATAAAACAGGATCAGAAACATTCATCAGCCTCCTCTTTATTGATTCTCTGAAGAGTGGCTAAAAGTGGTGTCCTGGCCGACACGCCGAAGCAGACTCTGTGATAACCCCCTGAACCAGTTACATATACCTAGAGTCTCCACTATAGCCATCAAATTAAAAATCATGGTTTTCTCAAAAGCTCCTTATTTGAACGGAAATCCATCGACTGTTAAAACTACTCTAGGTAGTATTTGGGTGCCTGTCAGGTGAAGGACGTGAGGACCCAAATGCAGGAAGGATGAGATAAGGATGAGGCAGGGGATCGAGAGAAAAGCGACAGCAAACGCGACAGCAAACAAGGGAAAGACCGAGCTATATATACACACAGGGGCAGAGAGATGATGAGACACAGGTGAGAGAAAAAAGGACAATCACATGGAGAGAAACCAATAAGCAATCAAGGGACAACATGAGGAAGCACAACAGACAAGAACTCAAGAAACTTAACAAAATAAAACAGGAAACTCAAAATATAATAAGACAGCATTCAATGACATTGAAAACCTGGTTAAAAAAAACTCAGGCTAAAACTTGGTTTCTACTATAGATTTTGCTTCTGTCCCTTGAAAAAGAAATTACGATCTCAATGGGATTTATCTGATTAAACAAAGGTTTAAAAAATAAAAAATGAAATCAAGACACATTTGAGACCTCAACACAGCTGATTGATCATCACACATTACATCTTTTGTTCTTTATTCAGATTGAGTTGGTGCAGTTTGTCAGAGATGAGATGTGAATCTCTGGTCTCAGCTCTGAAGTCCAACCCCTCCCATCTGAAACATCTGGACCTGAGTGGAAATAAGCTGAAGGATTCAGGAGTGAAGCAGCTGTGCGTTTTTCTGGAGAGTCCAGACTGTAGACTGGAGACTCTGAGGTCAGTTCACTGTCTGTTACTGTTGTAGATCTGATATGTTTAATCACCAACTGAATCTAATTCATGTTCACAATAGGGATGGCTGAAAAAGAAATTATCACGACAAATTTTGCCATTCAGGCCAAAAGTGTAATACATGTTTTTGACAATCTGTCACTACATTCTGTCTTGAGATCTCTAAGATGATACTGACCAGTTAGAGTCATTCTATGACTTACTTTGCTTATCATGTGGAATGGACTGACTGAATGTGCGGCAGTCCTCTTGTCGTCCTTAACACTGCCTGTTTTATTTTTATTTAGTCTGGTCTCATGCGGGTCTTCCTGTCAGTTGTCCCAGATATTTGTATGTCGGATTTGTAACCCAGAGGGAGTGAATTTTTGAAACAGACAGATGACTACAAGAGATGTTCTTGTGTCTAAGGGCCCCGTTAGAGATTGCCTTGGAAGAAATACCAAGAGAATCTGCTAAATTTGCTCTGATTAAAGCAAAAGCAGGCCTAATTCATTAAAATGACGTGTGCATCAGGGATTGTCTTAATTGCATTTGATCTATTTGTTTTCTGGTAAATTCATAGACATTTAAACTTATAAAATCTTGTTTCAGATTACAGACAAGATGTTAATTTCGTTCAGATTCAGTTTATCTGCCATGCCATCAGGCGTTTGTGCCACCTGCTAGTGTCAGTCGAGTTGTTAAAGCGACCTCTGTCACTTTCCAAGCCTTTTTGAGTTTGGCAGCTCTGACATTGCAAGCTAAATAACTGAAGACAAATCCAAGACAAATCCGATCCTTATTATGTTTGATTTATTTTGTTAAGTTGATGCTTCATTCCTGGTCAACACACACAGATGAGACCATGTGTTCAGATGCAGGTGTTTGAGGTGTGTTTAGTGTCTGAGCTTCCTGCTGTTTCATCATCATTCAGTCACATTTCATTTGGAGTCAAACCTGCTGTGATCCATGTATCAGTCCATTCTCTCTGAACCACAGCTGCTGGAAGGAGCTCACACACCTCACACTGTCACATATTACTGTCTGTAGAAGACATGATGGAGATCCACAATAACACAAGGACAAAGTCACTCAGACATGGAGAGGAGATTTAATCTACATCTTTTATTCTTTATTCAGGTTGAAGAGCTGCAGTTTGTCAGAGATCAGCTGTGATTCTCTGGGACCAGCTCTGAAGTCCAACCCCTCCCATCTGAAACATCTGGACCTGAGTTACAACAACCTGAAGGATTCAGGAGTGAAGCAGCTGTGTGGTTTTCTGGAGAGTCCAGACTGTAGACTGGAGACTCTGGGGTCAGTTATTATTAGTTTACTGTTTTGGGACAATGCACGTTAATCAACATTGATGCATTAGTCATCAGTCTAAATGAAAGTTTGATTGGATTGTTAATTTGTACCATTACTTTTGGTGCCATAAAAAGCAGGAGGCAAATGGACAAACTGTTGTAAGTCTGACACCGCTGACCTGATTCGGATGTAAATACCCACAAATTAAAGCACATCTTGTTTGTTTCATTTCAAATCCACTGTGGTGTTGTGTAGAGCCAAAAAGAGGAGAAATGTGATGATGTTCCAATATTTGTGGACCTGACTGTAACCTGGTCTAGGAGTCCAGCCACAGATGTGCCAACATTCCTCTTCTAAAACAATATGACTAGATGTGTTATACATAGTGGTCCGTAAGTACATGGTCGAGGGTTCATTGTTGCTGCCTTAGTCCCATTTTCTGTTCCGAAGTGAGTTCTTCATCTCATTGGAGTTTTACTGTTTGATGTACTTTATTTTGCGTGTATCCAGGTTGTAAAGCAGTAATTTGTGTGAAAATATCATGGCATGCAACAGTCTTTTTACTGTTGAGGTGCAAACAGGACTGATTAAGCCAATGAGATACAGGTGTCAGTGCTGCTGATCATTTTGCAGCAGCTCCTTGTTTTGTTTTTGCATGGACATATAGTTCGGTATCATCAGCATAAAGTTGCAGACTAACATTTGGGAAAACGTTAATTTACATAGAGACTGAATGGAGTGGGTCTGAGAATGGAACCTTGGGGTACACCAGTGGAGTAGCTGAGGCGACATTGAGTTTTCAATCTGCACAGTGTGTTTTCTGTTTGACAGATATGATCTCATCCAGCAGAGTGCTCCATCTGAAAAGTTAAAGAGGGACAGTTTG
Organism: Mugil cephalus; assembly: GCF_022458985.1. NCBI lineage: Eukaryota > Metazoa > Chordata > Actinopteri > Mugiliformes > Mugilidae > Mugil > Mugil cephalus. The sequence continues at coordinate 536,081 of NC_061782.1, forward strand.
AAAGGAGAATGTCATTTAATGAGTCAAAAGCTCCTTTCAAGTCCAAGAAAACAGCTCCTGCATAATCCCCATGATCCAGAAAACCTTGGATGTTCTCATGAAAATAATAAATCACTGTCTCGGTTGAGTGGTGTTTACAAAATCCAAACTGCGCTGGATGGAGTGGGTTATGCGCATTATTGAAGTGATCTGTTAACTGCAGTGCAATCCATTTCTCTGCCAGTTTTGAAATGACTGGCAAAATAATTCACGGTCTGTTACTGTTGTAGATCTCATATGTTTAATCACCAACTGAATCTAATTCATGTTCATCCAGAACTTTCCTCCATGAATCTGTAAATGTCCTTTAGTTCAAGACGAGTGTTTGTAGAAGAAACTGTAGAAAATGTTAAAGTCAATGAAGCTTAAAGGCTGTTAGGACACAGTGATGTTGAGCTGCACTTTTAAATCCTGAACACATGATTGAATTATTCATGATTTAATCTGTATCTTTTATTCTTTATTCAGATCGAGTCTCTGCAGTTTGACAGAGATCAGCTGTGATTCTCTGGGACCAGCTCTGAAGTCCAACCCCTCCCATCTGAAACATCTGCACCTGGGTGGAAACAACCTGAAGGATTCAGGAGTGAAGCAGCTGTGTGGTTTTCTGGAGAGTCCAGACTGTAGACTGGAGACTCTGAGGTGAGACTCCATGTTTTCTTTGTGTGCTGAGATGAATATGATGGTAAAGTTGTGGTGACTCTAAACTGCAGACACCGGGCTGATATTCTACTGATCCACACTGAGGATCTCCCGGTGAAGATGGCACCAGTATGTTTGGCTCGTCGGTCGCGTCGATCGCATCAAACGCTGCTGGTTTTATTGTTTGCTTTCGCCTTGTTCAGCTGTGTCTGTTGTCCGAATATTTCGGCTCAACTTATTTATGATCGCCAAACTCTTCTAAACATCCGAGACTCTGCTGAGACGGAACTCAGGTCACTCAGACTCAGACACGATCTGGTGGACTGGACCGCAAATCTCCCTCCCCAGCTGGCGGATATCCCAGCTCACCTGCTCTGTACACCTTGCGCCCTTCCCCAGAAGAAGCGAAGAGGCGAAGAAGACGAGGGGAACGGGGCGGTGTGCAGGTGGAAACAAGGCTTACCTGTCGTTTTCCTGTATGTCCGATCCTTGACTCCGACTTGAGGGTCTTTGTTACTCCTCTGCTGTTAGATGTTCACTGCAACTCAAGAGTCCCTGTATACGAGCTGTAGTTCCCAGCCCCCCTCCGACCTGACGTTGTCTCCTGGCCCGCGAATGATCTCTTCACCTCCGGGCCTGCTACCGATGCAAAGATACTCTTCTCCCGGTCTAAGGCTGGCGCCCAGTCCGCTGCTCCTCCCTGCTGTTTCACCCGGACCCCTGATGGCTCCTGCCTTCCTTGGCCTGACGACGGTGTGTCTTCCTGGACACCACCGAGCACGCAAAGGCGGTGTTGAGCACACAGACCTCCGCCCGCTGAGACGTGCCGCGGCATCGACCACCGTGACTCGCCAGGTCACACCGAAGATAGCTTTGAAAAATGCTAGATCGCTAGCAAATAAACGTTTCTTTTTAATGATTTTTCCACATCTCATGAGTTGGATTTTATGTGCCTGATGGAGACGTGGATACATGCTGGTGAGAAATTCTCCCTCCTGGCTGTACCTTTCTTAGCTCTCCGCGGACCTCCGGAAAGGGTGCTGGTGAAGCTTGTGTGTATAAATCCGGCTTCCACTGTCGGCAGATTCCATCTGTCACCTTTTCCCGTTTTGAGCTGCAGCTCAATTGCTCTCCTCCCTCGTTGTTTGCAGTGGTGTACCGTCCTCTGAAACATAACAAGGAGTTCATACAGGATTTTGAAAATTTCCTCTCCGGTGTTTTGGTTGACTATGAACATGTTTTAATTCAAGGTGATCTGAACATCCATGTGTGTTGTAAGACCAAACCTCTGATACAAGACTTCCTATCTCTGATTGACTCTTTTAACCTAACCCAGTTGGTTTCTGGCCCAACACATGAAAAAGGTCACAGTTAGACCTGGTGCTGTCTCATGGGGTGCCTGTCTTCGTCGAGAAATCTGTAGCAGTGCTTGCATTTCTGATCACCTGCCCATTTTGTCCTCTGCTATTAAGATAGTACTTCATTGATCCCCATTGGGGAAATTCAAAATTGTACCCTATTGTACTCTGCTCTGTTGTTGAAACTCATCTTGCTCATCGTCGTTACCGTGTTATAAACGCAGACAGTACACTGATGTTTTCCATGGCTTTCAATGAGTTTGTAATCTCACCTATGGATGAGCTTGGTTCTCTGGGTCCTGAAGAGCTAGTAGCTCTCTTTGATTTAAAATGTACTAGCATCCTTGACTCTATTGCTCCTATCAGGAGCAAATCCTCCAAGGCCCCTTCTGAACCATGGATAAATGACTCTATCCAAGCTCTCAGGCGCTCCTGTAGGCGTGCTGAAAGGAGGTGGAAGAAGGACAAGCTATACGTATCATGCAGGGCTGTTTAATGAAATATCAGAATGCTGTTAAAGCTGCCAAAGCTGGCTACCTCTCAAATCTCTTCTCAAACAACATCGACAGGCCAAAGGTTTTGTTCAATGTTCTAGACTCTTTTGTAAACCCATGCACCACTGATCCCATTTTGCCATCACCTGCTCTCTGTAACGATTTTCTTGATTTCTTTGTCAACAAAATCTCTGCTCTGTGGTCAGTACCGCCTCTTGTTGCTTCTGACCCCTCTGACCCCCCAATGTGCCCTGCTGTTTTTGACCAGTTTAAACTTATATTGCTTTCTCACCTGTTGGATGTAGTGCAGAAACTATGCCCCACAACTTCCCCTTCAGATAGCATTCCCCCTTGTCTCTTTAAGAAGGTTTTTAATTCTGTGGGCTCATTCATTTTATTATTGTTTCATGCTTGTTTTAGCTCAACCTGTTTTCCAGCTTCTTTTAAGCATGCTATAGGGCAGCCACTAATCAAAGCCTTGATCAAGCCTTGATCCATCTATTCTAACTTTCGGCTTGAAACTCCCCTTTTTGTCAAGGGTGTTAGAAAAAGTAATGGCTACCCAGCTGGTATAATTTCTGGAGAAAAATTACATTTGTGAAAAGTTCCAACCTGGTTTTAGACCTTGACATAGTACAGAATATGCCCTTTTAAGAGTGTTTAATGATCTTATATTAACCGTTGACTCTGGGTGTGTGGCCATCATGGTGACATTAGATTTAGCTGCTGCATTTGACACGGTAGATCACAGGACACTGCTCTCACGCCTTGGGCAGTATGTTGGCCCTCATGCTGCTCCAGTCATACCTTACTGACAGGAGTTTCTCAGTGCATTTGGGAGATTTTTCTTCTCGTGTGACCCCTCTTTCTTGTGGGGTGCCTCAAGGATCTATTTTATGTCCCTTACTGTTTTCATTATACATGCTGCCCCTTAGATCTATTTTCCATAAACATAATGTGTCTTTTCATTGTTACGCTGATGATGTTCAGATTTATCTCCCCTTATAAATGAATTGCAAAGACTCTCCACAAACTCTTCTTGTCTGTATAACTGACATCAAGACTTGGATGAGCCTCAGCTTCCTAAATCTAAATGACAGCAAGACAGAAGTCATAGTGTTCAGGAATCATAAACATTACAGTGATTGTGCTGATGCTCTGCTCTCCTCCCTGAGTTCAAAAAACTGCTCTGTCATTAAGAGCCTTGGTTGCAACTTCTGGCCAGGATAAAATCATATCTCTCTCCTTGTGACATGGAGGAGGTTATTCATACTTTTATTTCATCAAGGTTAGATTATTGCAACTCGTTATACGTAGGTTTAGACCAGGTTTAGACCAGCGCTCATTGCGACGTCCACAACTTGTGCAAAATGCTGCTGCTCGGCTTTTAACAGGCACAAAGAACTGGGAACATATATCCCCAGTTCTGGCCTCTCTGCGCTGGCTTCCTGCCTGTTTCAGAATTGATTTTAAGATCCTGATGTTTCTTTTTAAAATCTTAAACGGATTGACCCATTGTATTTAGATGAACTCATACATGTTCACAGACTGACCAGATCTGAGTTCTGCAAATGAGTCATACTGGAAGTGCCTAAATGCAGGCTAAAAACTAAAGGCGAGCGATCTTTTGACACAGACACAGTGGTTAGTAAATTATAAGAGATAGATATAAGATTGATTCAAACCAGTCTAGTGCAGTTCCTGTAATCTTGATCACACTTTCAAGTCTCTGCAGTAGTATATTGTGATCAATAGTGTCAAATGCAGCACTGAGATCTAGCAGGACAAGTATAGAGACAAGTCCATCGTCTGAAGCCATGAGGAGATCATTGGTAACTTTAACCAGAGCTGTTTCTGTGCTATGATGAGCTCTAAAACCTGACTGAAACTCTTCTAACAAACCCTTCCTGTTTAAATGATCAACCAACTGATTGACAACAACCCTTTCCAAAACTTTAGAGATAAAAGGAAGGTTGGAAATTGGCCTATAGTTGCTAAAACATCTGGGTCAAGAGTGGGTTTTTTAAGTAATGGTTTAATTACAGAAGTTTTAAAAGACTGGGGCACATATCCTGTAAATAAAGATAAGTTTATCTGATTTAATATGGAGGTATTAATTAATGGAAAAACCTCCTGGAGCAACTTAGTTGAGATGGAGTCTAAAAGACAAGTTGATGGTTTAGATGCTGTAATAACTGAAGTGAGCTCAGGAAGATCAATTAGAGAGAAATAATCCAAATACCGACTCGGTCCTACAGAGGTTTCTAATGCCACTGTACTTACATCTTTGACAGATGGAAGGGTGCTATGAATTTTATCTCTAATGCAACAATTTTATCAGAGAAGAAGCTCATGAAGCTCATTACTGCTGAGGTCTGAAGGAATAGATGCTCAACAGAGCTGTGACTCTTTGTCAGCCTGGCTACAGCTGAAAAGAAATCTGGGGTTGTTCTTGTTTTCTTATATTAATGAAGAATAATATGCTGTTCTAAGGAGAGTTTTTTTTTATAAGTTGTTAAACTATCTTTCCAGGCTATGTGAGCTTCTTCAGAACTAGTGGAATTACAAATTCTTTCCAGCTTTCGAATTGTCTGCTTTGAACTACGCAACTGTGAATTATACCATAGACTCTCTCCAAACTGCTCTCGAAACTACAAAATTATGTAATTGATAAACTGGTCTCTCAATGCAATTGACACAATTTTTTCGACGAGAAGCCTGGGTTCGGGGGAGCAGGACTGCCCAGCCGGAACGTTCGTAGCTGGCTACACGATGGAGGCGTGGGAGAGGTGGCGGGTCGTGTGTCTGGCGGCTCTTTCCGTGGAGGACATTGAAGACATCTATCTATTCGTAACCATGATTTCAGGTCTTTTGCTGATTGGATTAGGCAATGCCCTGGTTTATCGAGGAAATCAAAGAATGGAGACAGCTGTCAAAACAAAGCTGATGATTGAAGTGGTGGGCAGAGCAGTTGGCACTCAGATTGTGGCTATTCAGAACTTGAATCGCAGTATGTGTAACATCATGGAGAAGCTTCTGGCTTTCCAAAGGAGAATGGATCGATTCGGAGACCAGAATGGACAAACAGAGTAGTCGTGCAAAAGAATGCGTCTACTCGCCCCAAGACCAAACAATTCCAATCTTATCTGGGTTTGGCACCCTCACACAGCACTGGCCTCGGCCAAGGCTGCTGCTGGAATAACAACTCCCCTGAAGATCTTGTATTCCTGCCCCGACTCCAACAGACACCTGCTGATAGTTGACTCTGTTTGGGACCCGATCAAGGTTGTCTCTGGACTGAGGCACCAAGATTGTGATGCCAGGCGAAGTGGCTCTCCAGGCCCACACAGACACATACATATGGACAGATATGCAGTAACCCCCCTGCCCCCACATCCAACGCCTTTGCGGCTTTTTCACTGGTACTTGTACTAGTGACAATAAAGGGTTTTGACTTGACTTGACTTGACCATGGAGCTGCCCTCCTTCGATTTACCACCTTCTTTTTCAGAGGAGCAACTAGATTTAGAGTTGTACTAAGTGATGCTGTCGTGCTGTCAACAAAATAATCTATTTGTGATGGAGTTAGATTGTGGTTGCTCACATCCACATCACTAACATAAGGCACTGAGGTAAATACTGAAGGTATTAATTCCTTATATCTAGTTACAGCATCATCAGATAAGTGTCTACCATAACGAAATGTCTTTCCAATTTCTGTGTAATTACTTATAGTAAATGCAAATGTTAAAGAGAATGATGGGACAATAGAGGGTTGTGAGAATATACGGTTAGACCTTCAGTTTCTAGGCCATAAGTTAGTACAAGATCTAAGGTGTGATTGAAACAGTGAGTTGAACCATTTACATTCTGAGAAAAGCCAATTGAGTCTAATAATGACATAAATGAAGAGCTAAGACTGTCACTGCCAACATCAACATGGATGTTAAAGTCACCTACTAAATTGACTTTATCTGTTCTAAGCACTAAATCACAGAGAAACTCAGAGAATTCAGCTTAAAATTCCGAGTAAGGAGCAGGTGGGTGATACACCACAACAAAGAGAATTGGTTTCTGTGTTTTCCAGTCTGGATGAGCAAGACTAAGAGTAAGGCTTTCAAATTAATTAAAGCTTTGCTTAGGTCTAGGATTAATACATAAATCAGAGTGGAAGATTGCTGCCACTCCTCCTCCTCGGCCTGAGCCTCCAGGAATGTGATAGTTACTATGACTGGGTGGCGTGGACTCATTTAAACTGACATACTCATCATCCTGCAGCCACGTTTCAGTCAAACTAAATAGATCAATCTGATGATCAGTTATCAAATCGGGCACTAAAAGAGATTTAGATGAGAGAGACCTGACATTTAAAAGACCACATTTAATTTTCTTATTGCTCTGTTGTACTAGTGAATTTGTGTTGATTTGGATAAGGTTCCTATGAATAACTCCTCTATTGTTATTTTTCCATTTAAAACATCTGTGAGCAGACAGCACATCTATGGAGTTTGTGGAGTTATGGGTGTGAGACAGTACTAGAGAAGCGGCAGAGAGGCGTTCATGTATGGTTTTTTGGATTTTATTTTTTTTTTATACCTTGGTCAACCTTGGTTATGTATAAGGTGCTCTATAAATAAACGTGACCTTGACCTTGTAAAGTCTGGTTTCTTCTTCTGTGGTTCAGTCCATTGAATGTGGCAGAGCCATGTTGAGCTACACATTTCAAAGCTTCATAGAAGAAGAAAAATCCTCCACTGGATGATTGACTCTGAAACTCTGACAGTCTTTATCAAATGTTATATATTGATTCCACTCTATCTGAGTTCAGGGTGATGTCTTCAAATGTCTTAGTTTGTCTGAACCAGACCCTAAAAGAGTTCACTGTGAAGGAACAAAACATCTTCAACATGTCAACTTTTAAACTTGTTCATTCTGTACCTTCTTCAGCTCTGAACACATGATTTAAAGAAGGAACTTTACAAACTCACATCTTTTATTCTTTATTCAGGTTAAAGAGCTGCAGTTTGTCAGAGATCAGCTGTGATTCTCTGGTCTCATCTCTGAAGTCCAACCCCTCCCATCTGAAACATCTGGACCTGAGTGACAACAAGCTGAAGGATTCAGATGTGAAGCAGCTTCTTGATCTTGTGGAGAGTCCAGACTATAAACTGGAGACTCTTGGGTGAGTAGAGGGTTCCAGTCAGTCCATGCTGCTTTCATCAGTATCGTCCTAAACACAGTTAGTATCAAAGATCCAGTGTTTCCTGTAAACCTGCAGCTTCTCAGTGAAGCTGTGAGAGGAGAATGGAGACAGGCTTCAGGATTGGACAGAAAGACAGAGAGAGAGACAACAGTCAGCCAATCAGATGAGCAAGAAGCTTGTTGTGATCATGTGTTTGAGTTGATGTGAAGACGACTGTTGTTGTTGTGTTGATGTGTCCAGGAAATAAAGCTGGATTCCAGCTGACAGCCTTCCAAGATGTATAGAGACAGTGGTGGTCATTCATCACATCTGATCAACAGCTGATCACAGCTCTGAGATCAGTCTGACTGAAGCCTGCACATCACAGAAGCAGCATTACATTTAGTAACCATGAGTTTCTTAGTCAGCTGATCTTTGTTTCCATGGAGCAGCAGTAAATCCATCACTAAAGTGTTGGTGCAGTGATGAAGCGTTCAGGACTCTCAGCAGTTTCTTAGTGAAATGTGCAGAGGAAACAGACTTGATGCTAAAAGTCTCTGCAGGTCTGTGTGTGTTCACTCCAACACGTTAACATGAAGCTGAAAGGAAGCTGGCTGAGCTCCACAGCTGCTCCACTGCTGCTCTGAACAGGACTCAAGTCCCTGCTGATCTTTCTACTGGATGTGATGATGAAGGGAAACACTCCTTCACCTCCTCTCTTCTTTCTCCTCCTCTCTACAGGTGGTGGTAAACAGGAGGGTGTGTGTTGTGAGAGGATGAGCTGTGTCCTGATGATCCAGAGGTTGAAGCAGACTCTGACTGGACCATGTTACTGGGAGGTGGAGAGGAGAGCTTCATCCACATGGTCTCCATTTAAGACCATCAACAGAGCTGCACTTCAACTCTTCACAGAGCTCCAACAAATCAAGTCCAGTCCCTCATCAATGATTCAGACACATGTCAACCTGCCAGCATCAACAGTCCTTCCTGACGCTGATGTTTCTTCCAACTACATTCTGATGTCTGTCTTCTCTTGTCTCTGTATATTCTAATAATTTTATTGTCATCTATATAATGAAGTTTTCTATTACAGACTATAACGTGACGACTGTGACGTTTTATAAGAAGCAATATCCGAATATATGATAACAGAATGACAACTTTTGTTGTCCAATGAGGTTTTTAAAATACAATACTGTGATTTCTTATGGCATAATATATGAGGATGTTTTATACATCATGCAGTATCAACCCTTTTTAAAGAAGCAGCGTGTCTGTTCAGAACTGGAACAAATGAAGAATAAAATATTTATAAATGGATTAAAGAATTTAAGCTCCAGATAAAATAATCCTTTATTGATGGCACATAAATCTTTAATGATTTTACCAACATCACATCAACACACTTTATATTCCAACTCTCTCAACTACAGGTGTGTGTGTTTTCTTGTTTCCATTGAGTTCTGGGTCCTACAACTTTTTGAGGGTTAAACCTGTTCAGACTTGGTTTTATGTAAAAGTGAAGGTAGGGGTCAGGGGTTAAAGGTCCTCACAAAGATAGAAACAGGAGTGTATCCTGAGTGTGTATATGTTGATCTCAGTGAAGCGTCCCGATTTAATAAATAAAAAATATAAAAATACATTCAAATATTTTCCTCATGTGACATATGTAAAGAAGTGTATTCCTCCTGCTGGTGTTTGATCCTCAGACAGAACCGTTAAAAAACAACTAAAGTTCAGCAAATATGTTCGGACACAAACCAAACTGTAGCTGTTTCCATCACACTTACACTCACAAAATAAAAGTGATGTTTCTGAAATGTGGATAAAGTCCAGTGTCTCTGTGTCTCCTCTGAAAGGTGCTGTAACTCTGGTAAAGTCTCGTCTGCTCATATCCCATAATCACGATGGATTCAGATGAACTGGTCACATGACCCCCTGCATAATCTGCGGGGAAACGTGAAATAAAGTGTTTCCACTTTTAAATCGATGCGTCTTGGTTTTGTGCATTTCTAGGACTAATGGAAACCAGCATGTGACACTGAGGTTCAGTTCAGACCTGGTGTCAACATGAGTCCTGGTGACCTGATCAGCTTGAAGCACATGTGGGAATAAACAGCAACCAGCGCCATCATGTGGTCAGGAGAATATTGGAACAGCTGCTGTCTCTAATCCACAGGTGTCAAGCTCATTCTAGTTCAGGGGCCACGTTCAGCCCAGTTTGATCTCAAGGGGCCGGACCAGGAACACAACAGCGTATTAAAATATGAAAGACAACAGCTTCACGTGTTTCCCTTTGTTTCAGTGAAAAGAAGAACATTATGAACGCGTTTACATTTAAAGAAGTGAACTAAAAAAACACATGGAACATTTCAGCCTCAGGTTTCAAAACTGTGAAACCTTGGAACCACAGACACTTTAATCGGAACAATTGCAGTTAACTTTGCAAATCAATCCTCAGAAGGTCCAGTCTGTTTGACACCTGTGCTCTAATGGATCTCTACCTAGCTTACCTTCACAGTCTGATTAATTAAAGACAACGTAAGTGAGTAATGTTGGTCTGTTTTTGTCTGAGTGAATGAGCTATAACTCGTGGTCTCTATCGTCCCAGAACACAGATCAGATCACACCTGTTCTTCAAGCTGCCTCTGATCTCTCCTCAGCCGTCAGCTGATTGGTCCACAGCGCCCTCAGGTGGTTCAGTGCAGCAGCAGCCCAGCAAACACGTTTTCTTCTGACTCCGCCCACTCTCCTCTCCTCAGTTCCAGACTAAGCTCCTCCCCCTCCCTCAGCAGCAGGAGGCCCACACCAGTGATGGGTCCCTCCTCCGTCACTTCCTGATGATACAGAGACACCAAAGCCCCGCCCTCCTCCCCCCGCCTCAGGACCACGTGGGCGGGGCCGGGCCTCAGGTGCAGGGTGAGGATGAACAGGTAGACGCCGTCAGTCGGAGCTGTGACGACGCCCAAGTCTGAGTAAACCTGACGGTTCAAAGACGACTGGAAGACAAGGACGTTGTCAGAGACACTCAGAGGAGATGCAGCCACAAACAGCAGCGAGCCTCCTGATTGGCCGGACAGGGCGGGAACACCTGGAGGGAAACACGGAACCTCTGGTCACATCACAAGCAGAACAACTTAATAAACTGTACAACATGAACTAGACTTTAAGAAGTAAAAAATAAAGGGCAACAGCAGATATATACAACACATGAATCCAGTCGTGTAAAACCCTCCCAGAGTCAGACCGACCTGACGAATCCCTCCTCCTCCTCCTCCTGCTGCTGCTGCTGCCTCCTTCTCTCCCGGCCTCCTCCCGTCCTCCTCTCTTCTTCTTCTCCTTCCTCTCCCTGTTCTTCAGCAGCTGCCACAGTTTGTCGAGCTCCAGCGTTGTGTCCGATCTGGCCAACACGTCAGCGTTACTGAAGACGTTCTTGAACACCCTCAGATGCTCCTCCAGCCCTCTCTTCAGCCACAACACCTCCGCCTGCAGTTTGGCCTCCACGCCCACAGGGGGCTCCTCCCTCTGAGTGGAGGTGTTGGGGCAGGGACAGGGTTTCTCCTCCAGCTGGACCAGCCTCTGCTCCAGCTTCTCCACGGTTTTCTCCAGGTTCCACAGGTCGCTGCCGTCTCCTCCGAGCTGACTCAACCCAGGACGAAGGAGCAGCTGTCGCTCCCTTGCTGGAACTCCCTCGCTGCTCCTCCTCATGCCTCCGGACAGCCAGTCATCTGGGTGGGAGGAGGAGGAGAAGGAGGAGAAGGAAGGTTGGTCAGCGGATGGAACCTCCTCTGCACCTCCTGGAAACAGGAGTCAGGAGAGCAACGTTTCATTGGTGAAGAGGCCTGAAGAACTACCTACCAGTCGTGATGTTCCTGATAATGTCTCCTATAGTTGTATTTACATTTTGGTTTTATTTATCACTAAGTTGAATATTTTAGTTAAAAAATAAAATCCCGATAAATATGTGGAACAGTCAAAATGTAATATTACATTACCCACAATCCTCTCTGCTCCACTCTGCCTTACTGGATGTCACTGAAACTATAGAAGCTGCCTTCCAGAGTAGCTGGAGCTAACCAGCTAGCCTCGGCTAACAGAGAAAACACATCATCATCATGTCAGAGTTTCTTCTTCTGCCTCAATGTTTCATCAAATCCAAATTTTGCACATTAATGTATTTCTACCCTTTCAAGCAGCAGAATTATTGTGAAGGTCGTCACAGAAACCAACTTCCTGTTTCTCTGCAGGTGTTTAACTTTAAGTCAGTTCTTCTAAGGATTAGCAGTGACAGATAAGGATGACAGATAAGGATGGATCGTCTCTTTTCTCTGAAACTTTATTTAAAATCAACACTGCTGTTGGATCCTGTCACATCACATATCTGTCAATCTGAACATGTTGTAGTTTCTCAGAGTTTCCACCGGAGGCCGCTGAAGAGCTCAGACACTGTTTCTGCTTCTCTTTGCATTAGTTCTGTTAAAGTGACTTTAATAAACGGCTGCAGACGTGAACGTCCTCTACCTGTCTCGCCGAGGTCTCGTCCCCTCAGCTGCTCCTGAATCTGCCTCAGCTGCTCCTTCAGGGCCGGGATGGAGTGCTCCTCCTGGTCCTGGTCGGGCCACTCCAGGAACTCCAGCACCTCCTCCCCCAGCAGCAGCCCCAGCACAACGCTGTGACGGGCGGCGTCTTTGAGCAGAGACTTGAAGGAGATGGACAGGAGCTTCATCTCCGCCTCCAGCCTTTCATCCTCCTCCTCCAGGCCGGACAGAGTCCTGCTCAGCTGATCCAGGACGGAGGTCAGGTTCATGACGCTGCCCTGCTCCAGCACCAGAGACTCCTTCACCTGCAGGAAGGAAGGAAGGAAAGAAGGAAGGAAGGACCTTCTTTGTGACTTATTGAATCTTAGACTGACTCAGAAACAGATTTGTTCAAAGTGAAATCAGAATTCGTGTTGTGCTGCGTTTTATTTTCCCATGATTCCCAGCATGTGACTGAATTACAGAGTAAACCAACCTGTAAAAAAACACGTTTAAAACAAGCTGAAGGAGTTGTCGTTGTGTTACCTGCTCTAGATCATCTTCGAGTGCCTGCACCGCCGGCTTCCATTCGCTGGCTCCATCCCAATGCCACGCCCCCTCGCTGTTCTCCTCCAGGGCCACTCTGTTCTCATTGGCCAGCTTCGTCACATTGGCCACGCCCCTCTCCAGACGAGCCACGGCGTCCGTCAGGCCCCTGCAGTCGCAGTCCGTGGACGAGTTGCGTTTGTAGAGGACTTCCCAGACGTAGTCCAGGTCCGAGTCCATCTCCTTCAGCCGCTGCTCCTTCTGCATCTGGTTCGCCTCCAGCTCCTCCACCCGCCTCAGCACCGTCACCGTACCAGCCTCCACCTCCAGCCCCGTCTCCATGAAGAAGATCTGGCTCTGCCGGGCCGTCTGGTTAATCTCCTTCTCCAGCTCCTTCACATGATGCGTCAGCCGCTGGATGCCACCGGACGCCACCTCCACGTCCTCCATCAGCCCGCTCACCTGCACAGGACACCTCCACCTGTCAAACCTGGCTCCTCCTCCAGCTCCTCTCTTCATGAACAAGCCCTGATAAATCCACCCTGTGACCATGAACCTGAACAACTCCTCACTCTGAGTCAGTTGTTGGATGAATTCCTTCTGTTTAGTGACTCATTTATTCTGAATGTACAATAACTCATGTTACTTTATTTTCATATACTTGTACAGATTCCTTTATATATTTATTGGACTCAGAACACAGGTTCACTTGTACTTGTACACATTTTTATATATTTTTTACATTGATGTGTGCATTTTAATTTATTTGTAATTTGTTAAGGACGTAAATAGAGTGACATCTTATATCGTTATAGATTAAAGACAATGGTATAAACAAGGCTATTTGATTTCTTTTGTTAGTGTATGTAAATTGCAGACGGAGGGGGGTTGCCATAGAAACACAGTGGATGGGACCGGCTGTGGTTCTGACTCTGTGGTTTGTTTTTGACGCACCTTCACTGTGTTGTTGACCACCATGTTGTCCAGACGAGCGATGGCCTCCCAGAGCGCCGCTGTGTCTGAGGGGGGTGACAGCTGGATGGGGGGAGCAGCCGGGGGGTGGTCCAGGGCCTCCTCGGTGATCTGATCCTGGTCCGACTTCAGCTGTGTCAGCGTGGTGTTCACGGTCTGCAGACTGACCTGAGACCAGAGAAGAAGAATGAGACCTGTTTCATTTTAATTTGGTTCAAGTTCTACAGAAAACAGAGTTTGTGTCTTCGACCTGCAGCATCTTCTGCTGCCGTTTCAGCTTCATGTCAACATCCATCTTGAAACTGGTCAGGTTGTAGTGCAGCATTGTATGCTGGGAATGCAGCCTGTTTTCCATGTCGGCCCACTGGCTCTCCACCTTCCTCTGGACATCCCTGATGTCCTGCAACACTTGGCCCAGTTTGGCGTCCAGGGGCTCCTCCTCTGCTTCCAGACTCTCAGGCCACGGCGCCACCGTCGGCCGGCTGCTCTTCAGCTGGGCCACGTCACGGCTCAGGTCCTCCACCTGCCGGCTCAGGTGGTCCAGAGAGCGGTTGAAGCCCTCCAGGACCGGTGTCAGCTGGGACATGACCAGGGCCATCATGTGGGGGACCGGGAGGACAGGAGCCGCTTCCTGGTATGAGAAGTCGGGATGCAGCTCATCTTCACCTGAAAAATAAATCATTAAGTTACAGAGCAGCCGCTCACCTCCTTCAGTTCAGACATGACCGGGATGAACGTCTCCAGGATCCAGCAGTTCAGGAAGGGAGGATGTTTGTGTTTGTGTAAATCAGCAGCAGTGCCACCATGTGGTCAGTGGAATATTGTATCAGCTGCTCTCTACCTACCACTGGACCAGAACCAGGACTACATGGTTGGAGACTTTGCGTCACAGATGAACACGAATCACACGAATCTACGAATCAGAGTAAACTTTGATGTTTATGGAAAGATCATGAAAATGAATCCAACTCTTAGAAAACAAATTTACTTTTACTGTAAAAAAAAAAAAAAAAGACCCATTGACCTGAGTCAGTTAAAAAATGTACATGCTCTACGTTCTATTCTGAGGCTAAAGCTAACAGCTAACAGTTTTATTTTCCCTACAGGTGCCTGCTCCTTTAAGGATGAAGTCATGCATCACCCATAACCCTGACCCTCACCTTTACCCTAAAAACAAAGCTGAACAATTTTTAACCTTCGAAAGATTGTGGGGCCCAGAAACTCACAAGTAGATTAGATATGTGGCGGAAGAAAGAGAGGATTTCCTGCAGAGGAAGTGTGAGAGATGTCAGCGTTTTAATTTATCATCTGCACCAAAGTAAATGAAAGCAGGAGACGTTTCTAGACCGTTCATGTATTTATGATTTCAGCTCCTTCAGGTTCCTCAGAGGATGTTAACGAGACACATCTACCTGCACAAACCCAGCAGACGTTCACTGATCATCTCTGGGATGTTGTGTCTCTTAAAGAACAACTTTAAATCTAGAGGCGAGGTTGTGACCTGGCAGACCCTCCCTGACGTCTGCAGTGGGTGTCCCAGGCTCAAGCCCCGCCCCCAGCATCCCAAAAAGGTTCTGATATCGCTATTGATCTCGTCCGTGATGAAGTCACAACTAAAGATTATTTGTGTTTTTTTGGGCTGAGTAGAGACCAGAACTCACCAGGAAGCTGCTGTTTGTGCAGCTGGTGGTCGTGATGATGTTGTTGGTGCAGGTTGAATGAGTTTGTGGCTTGATGTTGGTTTTGATGGGACTTGTAGTTGTAGCCTGGGTTCTGGGGGGTGGGGGGCTGGCTGTCGTACGACGGGCTGACCAGCACATGGTGGTCGTTCTGCTCGCGGTCCGGGTCGACGCTCTGCTGCTGAGGCTGAATATCAGCAACTGAAAGAGACAAACACACTCTTCTTTTAAATCTCTACTAGTGCATCAGCTCAGTCCAACACAGACTCAAACAGCCCAACAAATGAGATGGATGATCAGGACTGCATCAGTGAAGAACGGCGGTATTAACCAGACATTAAAGTTCACTAGGTCTCCATCAAATTCTGCCCAAATGTGCAGGATGTCCATGAATCCTTCCTAGAATGTCTTTACACAAGGACAGAAAACCTGACCCCTGGAAGCTTCCATGTTCAGACACGTCTCTGATAATGAAGGAAAAGGTGTGAATAGAGACACCAGATCAGTCCTGGTTCACGTCTCAACTTAAAGCTGGAGGGTTGCGTTCAGGTTCTCCAGGACAGACAACAACACCAAGTCTGACCTTTGACTTTTTAGAGTTAAAAACAAACTTCCTCTCAGTCAGAGTCTGAACCTCAGAGACACAGCAGAGACACAGAGACAATGAGACACAGAGACACAGTAGAGACACAAAGACACAGAGACATTTTCATTATTATTATAAAGTTACAGAGCTTAATATTCAATGATCCTCTGAACTATTGAACTGCTTAAATTAAAGTGAATAAAATCTGCTTCCAGATGAGTCAGAGGATGTTACATGTGAACTAAGAGACAAAAGCAAAGACGTGGATCAATGAAAGGAGACGATCTATGGAATAATGTAGAGTAAGAAATGAAAACATGAGACATGTTTAATAGATTTAGAAACTGATTTAAAACCAGTATTATTACTAATTATAAAACTGTTTCCTGTATGTAGAATTTACACGCTATGTTCTGTCTAAAGTTCAAAATAACGTTCATTTAAAAAGAGAAGGAAAGATAAGCTTCAGCCTCCACCTTTTCCGTCCAGGTTCATTGTTTAGTTTTTTACTTTTGTAAATTATACTTTAAGGGAAAAAGAAAGAAAGAAAGAAAGAAAGAAAGACTTCTGCTGCTGGGATCAACAGGAAGTGACCGAGAGGCAGATGAATTCGGGGATTTCTCGTCTGAGTTTCCTCAGTGTTTGTTTCGCTCTGGGTTCATTGTTCAGAAGTTTCAGAACAACAGCGACAGCAGGAACACGAGGTCGGAGCCGACGACCTGAAGGCAGCACTGAGGGCGTAAAACCCACCAGACTGAAGAGGAGGGGGACGTCCTGCAGCGTCATCACTTTCTCAGGGATTCAGAATTTAAATCTGTTTCCTGATGAAGCTGAGTAACGTTCAGAGGAAAACAAGAAAAAACAGAACATTGGTAATGAAATGCATATTTTACCTTTTTTAACTTTGGAAATATTCTAATAATTAAGTGAAAATAATTGTTAGCTGCAGGACTAAACTGGTAACAGATGATTTGATGAGAATGAGAATCGAAGCTTTAATTGATCAGACTGTGGCTCCATGAGGCGATGACTCATAGAAGCTGCATTAGGAGGTGTTCCTGTTATTGTGTCCACCCTGTTTCTACAGTTGTGTGGATGATTTAATTACAGGAAGCGTGTTGAATCAGAGGCGTGGTGGGAGCGGGCCGAGCCGTGTGGAGGTGTGTGAACGGCCTGTTTGTCTTTCTTTGTTAAATTCAGCCTCTAAAGGCCAAACGTCTATTTTAGTCCGAACCTTTTTCCACAAACATCGATGTGTTTTGGTTCTCAGAGTCCTCGCTGCCACTCGCGGTATTAATACTTCATGTTCTCTGCACGTAGCAGCACCACTGGGGCTTGCCTCAACATCCGCCCTGGTTCTCCACCTACCGCTGGACCAGAACCAGGAACAGGATGGTTGGTGACTTGGAGACATGATCCAGGTTTAGGGAGCAGATGGAAAGACTCTGACATGTTAACGTTCTTCTTTATTTTAGAGACAAGGCTCAGATTAGACCTGAACCTGAAGCTTCTTCCATCCCTGAAACATCTCTGCTGAAAAAGGGAATAAAGACACCGACATGGCTGCTTTCCACACATCAACTCCTTCAGATGTGGCTTTAGATCAGATCCTGGTTGTGTTCACATCTGTGCTTAAATCTGGACGGATGTGATGAACTGAAACAGTTCATCACATCTACACCCAGGACAGACAAAAAAAACAAAACAGAATCAGACAGACTGAAACCCTCCAGATTTACAGTCTGAAGCTCCCAGGACGATGTGGAATCATTTACTTTACTGGTTTAGAAACGTTTGTTTCTCTCCTCGACTCTGACTGGATTTAATCAGCCTGTAATGTGTCATGTTTGTATTTTTACAAATAAAAACCAGAAAATCTCTCTAGAAACCCAGAGCACAGCATGTGGCCCGAGGCTGATGTCAATAGAGTGAAGGTTAGATGTTGAATTGAAGATATGTCCTCTCACTTCTTACGGTGGAACCAGCTGCTTCACTCTGGAGTAAAGTTATTCTGAAGCTTCTCCGTTGGGAACTGATTCTGCTCCTGGATCAGATCAGATCAGTCTGGGTTCAGAGTTCCTGGTTGTTAAAGAACACGTTAACCTGAATGTCAGGGAGAAGGTTCTAGGTGTGTTTGCATGTTCTCAGGCGAACCGACCAGTTACATGTTCCTTCTTTGTCTGTGGAGGTTCTCAGTCCTCCAGGCCAGAGGAGAAGGACTGAGATATATTCTATTTACAATCCAGTCTGAAGTTTCAGACCCGTTCACACCTGGAGACATAATGGGTCTAGACCATTCACAGGGACCTGAAGAGGATCCTCAGAACCTTTTTTATTTTTATTTTTTTATGATTTTTGGATATGAACTCTGTTCCTGAATGTCAGAGCAGAGCCGTCCTCCATCGTCCTCCATCGTCCTCCGTCGTCCTCTCACCTCTGACCTCAAACCTTCATCTTCCTCCTTCAGTGTGACTCACTGTGTGTTTACAGGTCGAGGACGTGACTCACCCACTCCCTCTTCCCCCAGGGGGGAGGACGGGGGGAGGATGGGGGAAGGACGGGGGAGGGCAGCCTCCATGTGATCTGAGCTGAAGCTACAACTTCCTGACTCAGTTGGAGTCTCAGTCTCTGCATCAAGATGTTCATCGCCTTCAGAGGATAATAATTAGTAGTTTTCAATGTTTTCTGACATTTTATGACTTAAATAATAAAAAATAAAAACACAACTTAAAGTCCAAAAACACTAATTTTTCTTTGTTTTGTTTTGTTTTTTTATCCTGAGACGTCTGTAGGAGAAAATAAAATAAAATAAAGAGAAGACGTCCTCCTCCAGATATCTGGTTCACTTTAAGCTCCTGACTCAACCAACATCAGCCTCTTTTTACACAGAGAACATTTGTTTGAGAAAAACAGTAACTGCTGCTTGTCTTCACCACAGCAGAGGATTGGCTGGAAAAGTTATATTACCAGAATAATGACCACCAAAATAAAAGCTCCTCCCCTCAAGGCTGTGGGCGGAGCTCCTCCCCTCTAGTCTGTGGGCGGAGCTCCTCCAGGTTTGATCCAATAAGAAGCTTCTCCAATGTCTCCAGGTTTATTTCATCCAGTGTTTTTAGTTCAGATCTTGTATTGATGATGTCAGAGTCTGAGTCTCCGGCTTATCCCAAACATTCTGTCTGGGTTCAGGTCTGGACTCAGGTCTGGTCTCATGCTCCCTGAACCTCTTTCACTATCTGAGCCCCATGAATCCTGGTGGTATCGTCTTGGAATATGGAAGAAAAACTCCATGGATGGAAGAACCCGCTCCTTCAGTGTATTCATGGAGTCAGCTGACCTCATCCTCTGGGTAGTAGACACTAGTCATGATGCCTCTCTTCTTCCCCTGATGCCCCATCACCGTGGACCATGTCCAATCTGGACTCCTCAGACCTCATGACCTCCCCTCATGTCTCCAGAGTCTTTGTGCTGCTCCCTGTCAGACTGGAGCCTTTTTTCCCGGTTGTCCTCCCTGATTAGTGGTTTTCTGTTCAGTCCCAGTCCCTTGAGTTCCCTTCACATTGTCCATGGTGTGAAATGCTCTTCCTTCCACTATTAAACACAGCCCTGAGTTCTACTGCTGCTTTTCTTCAAAACGTTTCTCCATCAATCAGGATTTATTTCTCCCTGGTAGATCATGGTTCTCCACTACCTTCCAGTCTGGAATAAAGTTCTTAAGCCAGTTTTAGTAGTTTCTAGATGTTTCCTCTGCTTGATGCAGCCAATGATTTGACCCTTCTCTACCAGACTAACATCTCCTCCCCCAGACTAACATCTTCTCCACCACCACGGGATGTGGAGGAAATGAGAAGCTCCTCATTGCATCATTTGGGTTAAATCCCTCAGTGCAGACTCACCTGTGTCCTCACAGTTGTGTCCTCCGTGTCCTGGACAGCAGTGCCACAGTAGAGCGGTGACAGTCTGCAGCTCCTGCCTGTAGCTCGGCCGCGTCGACACTTTATAGCTGCACACAAACAAACTATCAGACAAAAACCAGCCTAGAGAAACTTATTACTAGGAGCTGCATCCCTTTGACTTTAGCTTTAGATGTGTGGTCTCTAATTAAACACACTGTCAGATAGCTGTTGTCATCACCAACATTTGAAGAAGAAGAACATGAAGAAGAGTTTTTACCTCCATCTATCTGATCAACACTGAGTCTGAACACGACGTAAATACCACAGCATTACTGCACTTTCATTGCACAGCTGCAATAGTGTAAATACATGTTCTTACAGGAGAGAGTTTACATTTCAAGTTTGGAGTTCATCTTATTTTCCTGTGTTACATATCTATATCTGGTTTGTTCTGAGCTGTAGAGCCGAGCCCAGATAACATACACCTGGATCTCATGATTAAATACTCTATATTAACCATGTGACTTATTTATTTATTTATTTATTTTGACTTTTCTCAGTTATAAATGTATGCTTATATTTTTAACCCATGTGCAACTATTACCATCTTTACTGTAGTACCTTTTTTTTTTACTATTGTCTGCAGTGAAAAACACACAATATATATTATAGTATGTGGCACTGTGCATGTGACAAATCAAAGCTGTCTTTTCTCATCTTGTGTTACTTATGGTTGTGGTTTCGGTTGTCGTTGTTACTCACAGGTTCAGGTGACAGTCTGGCTTTCCGTTCGGACATGGACTAGTAGATCTGACGATGTACGTCTCTGTTCCATGTGCCACGACCTTCGTCACCTGGCGCCTCTGAACGAATGTACACCAGTTTCTGCACAAACATGAGCACAAGCTTTAGCCTAAAAGCCAATCTGCAAACAAACGCACAAACACAAACACAAGCTTTATCCTACAACACAGTCTGAGCTTCAACATGTTACTGGGAAACCCAGCGAAGTCTCAACCCCTCAGAGGCTCCAGCAGGTCGCCAGCTGTTTCCTTCCTGTTTGAGGTCAGAGGTAGAAACATGGCGTCCTCTCCTCTTGACCTCCATCGATGGCGTCAGACCTCTCAGTTCGATGAATTCACCACAGAATTTGATTATTGGAGCATATTTTGAAAGACTTAGATCATTCATTTTCCTCCGTCTCAGTCCGACAGTTTCAAGCTCGTTGTTTCATTCAGGTTCAAAGACTCTTTAGATTTGTTGTTGTCGTCCCTCCATTTCTTCCTGTTCTCTGGTTTCCTAAAGAAATATTTATAAAGTGAGAGAAGAACCAAGGATTCCTTTCAGGCGTCTTTCAGCCAGAGCAGCTACAGGAGGAAATGTGTTGAGGGTGACGTTCATGCTGCTTGTGTTGGTGCCGAGGCCGAGACTCTAAATAATCTAATAAACTCTGAGAGAAGTTTATTTCTCGGACAGTTTCCTCTAACTCTGTGCAGGAAGCTCTTTATTCCACTCTGTCTGCATCTTGTTTATCCTTCTACTTCCTGTTTGGTGAATCTGATGAAGAGTCCGTGTGGAGTCGTAACGTGACAAAGCTCCTGCTTGGCTCCTGACCTTTGCCTTTTCTGAGTAACAGTGTAGATGTTTGGGGTCTTTTGTCATCGATTGTCCTCTACTCATTCATTATATGTCATTTTGCATCCCTTCATAGTTGTGTAGCATCTATGTGTCTCTATCATTTTCACATCTTCCCACTCATTTTGCCTCTCTGTGTTTGTTTGTTTCCCATTTATCCTTTTTCATCCCTTCTTATCACTTTGCAGTCGTCTCTACAGTGATTTCGCAGCTCTTTGCTTATGTTTGTTGTGTCTTGGTTGTGGTTTTCCAGTCTTCTTGCATCCCTTCTTTAGATGTTTTCCCTTTGGATCCCATTTGGCCATTTTTCTAATATCTTTCTTTTGCAGGTATTTTTCATCTCTTTCATGACATGCTCAGTGTAGATGTTTAATGTCTCTTCAAAGTAATTTTTGGACTCTGTTGTTGTGTTTTGTGTCTCCTTGTGCTGTAGCTCTTTCTTTCCTTTAAATCTCTTTGAGACAGAATGTGTAAGAATGTTAAAGTGGCTCAGAACCATTTTGCACTTGTTATAAATGCTTTTTCTTGGAAACGTCAGCTCTGAAAAGGTAAAGTCCTTCAGCCTCACGTAGCCACGAGAGGCTGGAACAGCTTCAGAGAATAAACCTTTAATCTTCATCTTCAGGTTCATTTGTCCTGTCAGACTCAACCCTGGATGCAAAGTATAATCCCTAAACATCCTGTGATTCCAGCTCTGTATGAGCAGAACTCACAGCTGCAGAGTGAAACTCCTCCGTCTGACTTCACGTCTTCAGAGGACTTTTATTCTGAAAGGAGACACATGTTACAGAAACAAATCCACAACAAAATAAAAGTAAATGACAGAATGTTTGTTTGTGTTGGACGTTCCATCTTCGGCTCATGCCAGGAATTACTTCTGTAACAAATGACAGCAATTTCCTTGAGTTAAGAATAGCCTGCGTTTCCCAGAATGCATTTAACATGAGAAGTAAGAGCTAACATGGAGCCCTGGCTCCAGGAAGCAGCAGCAATTTAATACAAGAACATCAAAACATCATGAGATGACAGGAAAAAACTTTGTGTTTGTTTTAATCAGATACATCACCGTGACTGTTAGTGTCTCTTTGTGGTTGTGTTTCTTTGTGTCTTTTTGTGGCGGTTGTGTGTCTCTTTGTGTCTTTTTGTAGTGGTTGTGTGTCTCTTTGTGGTTGTGCGTCTGATTCTGAGGTTAAATTGTCTCCTTTTTCAGCAACAAACTAAATATTTGTTGACAACCAGGGCTGTTGTGTGTTGACACAAACGTCCGGTCATTTGGTTTCATTTACTTGTGTGGGTCAGTTTTTAAGAGGAGACGTCTCTTGGTGGCGGCTGCCATCCCTCAGACTGTCTCTCTGAGCAGCTTCATCTGTTTGGGCAACGTTCAAGAAGGAAATCTTTGTGTTTCATCCTGAGAGACGGAAGAAGACGGAGGAGGTCTGCGGGGTTCCGGATGTTTGTGAAGGAATCTGAACAAAGAAACTGTTTCATTCTGTCATCAGTGTCCTGGTTTCACTGACCGACACATGTTCAGATTTTATTCTTTCTTTTTCATTCTGCTGGTCTTTAATCCTGGCTGCGTAGGACAGTAGGAGGCAAAGTGTTTCTTTGTGGTTGTTTTGTGTTGTTTGATATTGTTCTTGTGTCTCTCTGAGCTCTGACACAGATTCGCCTCCACCTGGATGATCCTGTGTCTAAGTCTCATCCGTCCTTTAGACGTTCATCCTTTCATCTGCCAGCGTCCTGATGTCAGCTGGACCAGGAGGAAGTGATACCTCTGCAGCTTTTCCAGCTCCCTTTGATCGAGGTCTACGGGCTGAGCTTCTTCTTCTGAAGGCTGACACATCACTAAAGCCTTTAATTTTTAAGATGAGCAGCAAATCAAGCAGCGACCTTCAAAATAAGAGTTCAAAACAGGTTATCACGTGTCCTGTTGTGTTTATGGAGGAAGGTTCAGGCTGACTCCTTTGTCTTGTTCATCCTGGTTGTTTTTACAATTCGTGACATCCTATCCTGTGTTATCACTGCAGAAAGTTTGGAGCTGATCTAATGGAACTAAAAACCAACGGCTGCCTTGAAGGAAGGAAATAAAAGCTCCTTTGAGTTCCTCACATCTTCTCCTCTTGCAGTCAAACTTTTCCTCCTCCCCTTCACCAGCGCTCAGCTACCAGCTGACCTCAGATCCCCACCGCACACACCAGCACCAACCAGCACCAACCAGCCGTCGGCCTCCAGAGATAACACGGAGGCTAAAATAACAAAACAACCCTGAAAGCTGCTTCCTATTAGAGCACAAAGAGCTGCGATTGTGAACGCCGTCATTAGAGCAGTGGTTAAAGTGGGTGGGATGGGGGAGGGGGGTGGAGGCTTGTTTTGCTTCGAGCTCTCAGGGATAATTTTATCAGGGGATCTACAGGGAGATGTGTGGATGTGGTTCGGCTTAATGACGGAGGTGCTCCACAAAACGTCATTTAACCCTGGTATTTAGTCTGCCAGGCTCAGAGAGGGTTAGAACTGTTCCTAAAACATCCTCAAGTCCACATACGCTCAACATCTGGAAGAATAAAATCATGACTGATACCTACAGCGGGACGTCCAGATAGAAGACTCTCAGGGACTCTCATGTCCAGTTAGAAGGTAAATTAACATGTTTCACCATTCAACTCCTGCAGTGACCACTAGATGGCTGCTGTTCATCCAGCACCTTTAATTCTTTAATAAGAATAAACCTCACAGTCATCTGATTCAGTTCATCTGGTTTTAGTGGCAGCAGACTCAGAGTAAAGAGTGGTGGAGCTGGAGCTGACCTGGTACATCTATTTAAATCTGGCTTGTGTTTTTTTTTTTTTTGTTTCTGACATAGTTTCACTTGTGCAACAGTCCACTGTGTTTTTCTCTGGGGCTGAATTCAGAGCTTCAGGACATATTTAGGGTTTATTGAAGAGGAGGTTGAGAAGCTGTGAAGACAGATTAAAGATCTCAGTGTTCCTTTAGAAAGAGTTACCTCCTGCAGGAAGCCAGTAAAGAGATCAGGATACGACTATCTGAGAGGATTACGGCGTTCACTCTTTTTGCTGCCGTCGCTCTGCAGTCGAGATAAAATCAGGAAATTCCAAACTTTCTGTTGTTTTTGGAAATATACTCTGGGTTCATTTGATTCAAACTGCACAAATGACTGAGAATGAATGAACCTACAACGAGACGTGAGAGATTAAAGTCACTTATCCAAATCACTGTGCATTACTATTTTCCAGTAAAAACAGGTATTTTTTCTTTCCTCTTGTCTAGGTGAGTTATGTCACATTTTCTTCATGAGGGCAAATCACATGTGATGAAAATATTATTAAGGTTCGCTTACAACGAATGTAACCAAACATTTGAAGTCACGGCAGGACACGACAAAGCTAACAGAGCGAACAACACAACCAGCAAGAGACGGAGAGTTGAAGAAGTTGGTCGGTGCTGTGTTGTAGAGGAAATGCTGCTTTATTTATGAAAAGAAGGAACTTTTATATTTCAAGAAACAAGTTAAAACTGTGATGAGACCTGATGAGACCTGCACAATATTAGGAAGGTGGTCATAATGTTGTGGCTGTGCAGTGAACTCTTCGAGGTGGTTAACAATAATAATGACTCATGTGTTAGTTCAGTTAATGGTGTTAAAGGTCAAAGGTCATTAGCCTGAAGCTGAGGATGTTTTCTGTCTGGACTCACCCGGATCGGCCCGGGTTACTCCCCGTCTCTCCTAGTGGGTCGGCCTCGGTCGCCCTGTGGTGAGGAGGGAACGCGCCCCTTCCTCCTCCTCCTCCTCCTCCTCCTCCTCCACCCCCTCCTCTTCCTCGCAGCTCCTCCTCCTCTTCCTCCACCTCGGGGTCTCGAGCCCTCACCTCACAACGAGCGCTCACCAGTAAACCCAGAACCAGCAGCAGTCCTCCCACCGCCGTCATGTCTGCACCGGGACACACCACTGAGTGGAGGCTCGCACGCCCACCGGACACCTTTAAACAGCTGGAGGAGAGAGAGAGAGAGGGGGGAGGAGAGAGAGAAAGAGAGGAGGAGGGAGGAGTAAGGGGGGAGGTTACGCCCCCTGTTTCCTGGAGTCACATCCTCTCTCCTGTTCCAACATTAAACTCTAAGATTCTCAGTGACGCTCTATCAGAAACTAACAGGACAACCATAGAGACTATGTGTCAAGACCTCCCCATGATCCTGGTCTACACTGGACCAGAACCATCTAAAAGCGGTGGTGGCTAAGAACTCTATGACTCCACCCACCTTTGCTCATTGGCTCAGCGAGATGTTAATGGTTATTTAAATGGAAACAGAACAGCCCTGAGTTGGAGACCCGTCCTGGCCCAGTGTCAGGTTTTACTTGCTTTACTTTAACTACAACAACAAGTTTTCTCCTCTAAGTCTATTTATGTAAATTTACAACTGTCTGGCAGCCCCAGACAAAAAACTAAAAATATTAAATAAGTGGTCCAAAGATAGAGGAGAACCAGAGACAGGATCATTGGTTCTGACCTGTGTGGTTCTGGTTCTGATAGAAAGGAGTCAGAACACTCCCAGTGTATCCCAGACCGCAATACATGGAACCAGGGTGCATTATGGGTAGAAGACAAGAAGACAACACTGCAAATTATTTGGTTCTTGTTTTGTTTTAAGAGTTAATTTCTTAGTTCAAGTGTTTAACTTGCTTATTTCTAGATATAACAATCTTAATTTAAGAAATCCTGTCAAGTGAAACTATTTCACTTGCTTTTAGCACCGTTACCCTCAGATTTCGTGTTTTTGTCTTGTTTTTAGACCCCCCTCTGGTTTTGACGTGATCTCAGCCCAGTCCATAATCTATGGGAGGTTCTGATCCATGGAGACTCACCCTCTCCCCCTGAACTCAAAGAACTCTTCTTCAGACCTCCAGAGGAATCATGAAGTGGTCGTAATGTTGTGGCTGATGGGTGTCTTCATGTCATTTCAGACTCCTCCATTAACGCTCCCTCACTCCTCATTCAGTTCCTGTGGAAGTGATAAGACGAGAGGAAACCCACCACCTCCTTCCTCTCTGTGTTTATGAAGCTGGTGCACCATCACTTTAAAACCTTCAGACTAAACCCTAAGTTCACACCAAACTGCTTTTATGCACATTTTGTCTTTTTGAGATAAAAAACTATCTGTTAACTGTTGGCTGGTGTGTAAACATGACTCTCATCTCACTCTGACACTTTAATCCAGTCTTGTCTCTGCCTCAGATTAAAGTGAATTAAAGTGAAGTGGGCTGTTCCCGGCAGAGCAGAGGGACTTTTCCACTTGGATGGATGGAGGGGGAGGTTGCTCTCTTTGGTTGGGTGGGGGTCATTTCCGAGGATTGTTTTAAAGCAGGAGGAGGATAAGGGGGAGGAGGGGGAGGAGAGTTTGACATTTGCTGAGAAAGAGAAAGCGTAGGTCGAAGGTTTCTGTGGATCCAGCTCCATTTTATTCAGATTAACCCTTTAAAGCTTGACGTCAGCAGATCTTCCATCTGACCTCTGATCCTATAAAGGAGCTCAGTTTAACAGATACACTTCAGTCTTTATTGTGTCTTGATCATTAAGGACAGAAATCTCCCTTAAACGACTTCAGCACTTTACAAAACCACCACTTTTTGAGATATGTTTTTGTTTGTTTTCATTTCCACATCTTGTTTGTTTAGTTCATTAGCTGTTAAATTAACAATGAGTCTCAAATGAAAAAAAAAATGATGTGCAGATACCCATAACTATGCCGGGTTGGTTTGTGTTTGGTGTTCTATTTAGTGGAGATTTCCATCATTTTCCAAACTCTTTTGAGTAATGACAGGCAAACATTTGTGATATTTCAGTTACTTTATTTTCAAAAGAAAACAAAGCTCCTGATTATTTAAAGCTCCGTTAAACGTTCATGAGTCTAATTTAAGATCTAAAATGAGTTTGAAGATCACATGACAGAGACTGACTCATTATTTAGATTAAAATGAGGCCTTTTACTGTGGTTCTCTGAAGTTAATGAGCTCTTATCTCTGATTTACAGGATGTAAAGTTGCTGTAACCCACCAGTGAAGAATGAACCAGACTAAAGCCAAACATCCACTAACACTGTCACTGACAATCTGTGACTAATCCAATCAATAATCAATGAGACATAAAGCAGACTGCAGCTCCTGCTCCTATGAAATAAATATGTGGATGAAACAGGAGGAAAAACATGTGGAATCTCCACAACAACAGGAAGGACTGTTGATGCTGGCAGGTTAACATGTGTCTGAATCATTGATGAGGGACTGGACTTGATTTGTTGGAGCTCTGTGAAGAGTTGAAGTGCAGCTCTGTTGATGGTCTTAAATGGAGACCATGTGGATGAAGCTCTCCTCTCCACCTCCCAGTAACATGGTCCAGTCAGAATCTGCTTCAACCTCTGGATCATCATGACACAGCTCATCCTCTCACAACACACACCCTCCTGGTTATCACGACCACAATCTGTAGAGAGGAGGAGAAAGAAGAGAGGAGGTGAAGGAGTGTTTCCCTTCATCATCACATCCAGTAGAAAGAGCAGCAGGGACTTGAGTCCTGTTCAGAGCAGCAGTGGAGCAGCTGTGGAGCTCAGCCAGCTTCCTTTCAGCTTCATGTTAACGTGTTGGAGTGAACACACACAGACCTGCAGAGACTTTTAGCATCAAGTCTGTTTCCTCTGCAGATTTCACTAAGAAACTGCTGAGAGTCCTGAACGTTTCATTGCTGCACCAACACTTTAGTGATGGATTTACTGCTGCTCCATGGAAACAAAGATCAGCTGACTAAGAAACTCATGGTTCTAAATGTAATGCTGCTTCTGTGATGTGCAGGCTTCAGTCAGACTGATCTCAGAGCTGTGATCAGCTGTTGATCAGATGTGATGAATGACCACCACTGTCTCTAGACATCTTGGAAGGCTGTCAGCTGGAATCCAGCTTTATTTCCTGGACACATCAACACAACAACAACAGTCGTCTTCACATCAACACGTGATCACAACAAGCTTCTGGCTCAACTGGCGCTGCAGGTTTAGGTTCTTTGATATTAACTGTGTTTAGGACAATATTGGTGAAAGCAGCATGGACTGACTGGAACCTTTACTCACTCCAGAGAAATGTTATAGTCTGGACTCTTCAAAAGATCAAGAAGCTCCTTCATATCTGAATCCTCCAGGTTGTTGTTACCCAGGTGCAGATGTTTCAGATGGGATGGGTTGGACTTCAGAGCTGAGACCAGAGAATCACAGCTGATCTCTGACAAGCTGCAGCTCCACAGTCTGAATAAAGAATAAAATATGTAGATGAAATCATAAATAATTCAATCAGATGTGTTCAAGTTTTAAATGTGCAGCTCAACATCACTGTGTCCTAACAGCCTTTAAGCTTCATTGACTTTAACATTTTATACAGTTTCTGCTACAAACACTCGTCTTGATCTAAAGGACATTTACAGATTAATGGAGGAATTCTGGATGAACATGAATTAGATTCATTTGGTGCTTAAACATATCAGATCTACAACAGTAACAGACAGTGAACTGACCTCAGAGTCTCCAGTCTACAATCTGGACTCTCCAGAAAACCACACAGCTGCTTCACTCCTGAATCCTCCAGGTTGTTATTACTCAGGTCCAGATGTTTCAGATGGGAGGGGTTGGACTTCAGAGCTGGTCCCAGAGAATCACAGCTGATCTCTGACAAACTGCAGCTCCACAATCTGAATAAAAGGTCTGAGTTTAGAAAGGTCTTTCTTGAAATCATGTGTTCAGAGCTGAAGAAGGTTCAGAATGAACAAGTTTAAAGTTCACATGTTGATGATGTTTTATTCCTTCACAGTGAACTCTTAGATTCTTGTAACCCAATAGAAACTTCCTTCTTTCATTTCATTTGGTTCATATAAGCGCCAGTCAAGTTTATTTTATTGTTATTGGTGGAACCATGAAATAAGGAAATGCAATAGGCGGGAGGAAGTAAGTCCCACCCTTTTCACATAGTAAGCACTCATTGGAGCAGCAAGAGAAGAATTGAGCAAAATACGTGCAGACAAGTAGAAGTTAGAAGAAATCCCCATTGGTTGTTGCATTTGAGTTATTTGTAACCATTTAAAAGTTTTCCAAAGCAATACTAGAGACAAATGAGCTGACCCAAAGCCTGTTAATATGGGTTTATTGTGCCCAGACCATCTATCTATCTATCTATCTATCTATCTATATATTATTATATTATATATATATATATATATATATATATATATATATATATATATATATAGTTAAAGCTTACCTTTGTTCCTTAACCATTACAAAACACGCAGGGTAACAGTGCAAATTTTTTTTGGCGAGCCAGCCAGGAGGTAAATGACTGAATTGGCTACTGTAAATGAACATTAACTTCAAACCAAAATGGATGTTACTCAGAAACAGTCTGTCAAAATTCCAAATGCTGTGATAGTCAGTGAAATAGTTGTGGATGAGAGAGATGAGGGGATTGCAGATTCCCTGAAACAATATGGTTACATTTATGAAACCATCCGAGTAGATCATCTTACCCCAGAGCTTCAAAGCTTACTTTTGGTCCTCAACCATTACACTTACGTGAGTAGAGTCACAGTGCAAATTGATTTTTTGAGCCAGCCAGGAGGTAAATGACTGAATTGGCTACTGTAAATGAACATTAACTTCAAACCAAAATGTTTTTTTCCTTTCATTTTCTAATACAAGTTAAAAGTTAGGCCCATCCCTGGGTCTGTGGTCTTTCTACCTGACTGTTGCACAACATTTACCTCCACGAATCTAGGCACTGGTCCACTACTCAGCTATTATTATTATTATTATTTTTGGTCCTCAACCATTACACTTAGATTAGCAGGGTTACATTTTGGTTTAGAAATTTGAAGATATCATCTTGAACTCTGAGACAGTGGTATCAAGACGGTTTGTTCCTTCACAGTGAACAGTTAGGAGGTAACTTGTTGCCCTCTTTTGGTTTGCTTTTATGTGTGTTTAGCTGTTTTTTTCTCTCGCCTCAGGTGTGTGGAGTTGAGCTGCTGCTTGATATCCTGGGGCTGGGCTGCCATCTAACCTGCTGCTCATGCTCATGCTCATGCCCATGCTGAACCCTACTTAAGGACTTCTGCCACTCATCGTCAGTTATTCCGTTTGACTTTGTGGTGCAGTCCACACTACATCCTGTTTTGCAAACTAGCTCCTCCTGATCTTTGCGGTGGTAGTTGGAATTTTGCTCTTTTTTTCGCACCACACAACATAATTCTTTCAGATTCTGGTTCAGATACACAAAGACATTTGAAGCCATCACCTTGGACTAATTGAAAATAACTGATTGAGCTATAATATAGAACAACTGTTAGTTGGTGGCCTGCTTTTAAGTAGAAAAACTATAAGGTGGAAATCAAAAGTTTCAGAGTCAATCATCCACTGGAGGATTTTTCTTCTTCTATGAAGCTTTGAACTACGGACCTCAACATGGCTCTGCCTCAGTCAGTGGACTAAACCACAGAAGAAAACAGACTTTAACATGAAGATCCTCAGTGTGGATCAGTAGAATATCAGCCTGATGTCTGCAGTTCAGAGTCACCCCAACATTACCATAATATTCATCTCAGCACACAAAGAAAACATGGAGTCTCACCTCAGAGTCTCCAGTCTACAGTCTGGACTCTCCAGAAAACCACACAGCTGCTTCACTCCTGAATCCTTCAGGTGGTTGTTACTCAGGTCCAGATGTTTCAGATTGGAGGGGTTAAACTTCAGAGCTGGTCCCAGAGAATCACAGCTGATCTCTGACAAACTGCAGTAACTCAATCTGAATAAAGAATATAAGATATAGTTTAAATCATGAAAAATTCAATCATATGTGTTCAGGATTTAGAAGTGCAGTTCAACATTGCTGTGTCCTAACAGCCTGTGATCTTCAATGACTTTAACAACTAACAGAGGACATTTTCTACAGTTTCTGATACAAACACTTGTCTTGATCTAAAGGACATTTACAGATTCATGGAGGAAAGTTCTGGATAAACATGAATTAGATTCAGTTGGTGATTAAACATATCAGATCTACAACAGTAACAGACAGTGGACTGACCTCAGATTCTCCAGTCTACAGTCTGGACTCTCCAGAAAACCACACAGCTGCTTCACTCCTGAATCCTTCAGGTTGTTGTTAGTCAGGTCCAGATGTTTCAGATGGGAGGGGTTGGACTTCAGAGCTGGTCCCAGAGAATCACAGCTGATCTCTGACAAACTGCACTCAATCAATCTGAATAAAGAATAAAAGATGTGGATTAAATCTCCTCTCCATGTCTGAGTGACTTTGTCCTTGTGTTATTGTGGATCTCCATCATGTCTTCTACAGACAGTAATATGTGACAGTGTGAGGTGTGTGAGCTCCTTCCAGCAGCTGTGGTTCAGAGAGAATGGACTGATACATGGATCACAGCAGGTTTGACTCCAAATGAAATGTGACTAAATGATGATGAAACAGCAGGAAGCTCAGACACTAAACACACCTCAAACACCTGCATCTGAACGCATGGTCTCATCTGTGTGTGTTGACCAGGAATGAAGCATCAACATTATTGAAAGGAGTTTGGATTTGTCTTCAGTTTGAGGAACAATAACGTTATTAATTAAAATAAATTAGATTCAGTTGGTGATTAAACATATCAGATCTACAACAGTAACAGACAGTGAACTCACTCCAGAGTCTCCAGTCTACAGTCTGGACTCTCCAGAAAACCACACAGATGCTTCACTCCTGAATCCTTCAGGTTGTTGTTACTCAGGTCCAGATGTTTCAGATGGGAGGGGTTGGACTTCAGAGCTGGTCCCAGAGAATCACAGCTGATCTCTGACAACCTGCAGCTCTCCAATCTATATAAAGATTAAAAGATGTGAGTCCTTTAAATCGTGTGTTCAGAGCTGAAAAGGGTTGAGAATGAACAAGTTTGAAGTTCCAATGCTGAAGATGTTTTGTTCCTTCACAGTTAATTCTTGTAGATTCTGATTCAGAGAGAGTGGTCCAAGATGTTTTAACATTTATATATCATCTATATAAAAGCAATGCATCAAAAATAATTGTTAGTTGGTGGCCTGCTTTTAAATTAAAAAACTATAAGGTGGAAATCAAGAGTGTCAGAGTTTCAGAGTTAATCATCCAGTGAAGGGTTTTTCATCTTCTATGAAGCTTTGAAATGTGGAGCTCAATATGGCTCTGCCAAAGTCAATGGACTGAACCACAGAAGAAGAAAACAGACTTTAATATGAAGATCTTCAGTGTGGATCAGTAGAATATCAGCCTGATGTCTGCAGTTCAGAGTTCAACTTCATTATATTCATCTCAGCACACAAAGAATACAAGGAGTCTGACCTCAAAGTCTCCAGTCTACAGTCTGGACTCTCCAGAAAACCACACAGCTTCTTCACTCCTGAATCCTTCAGGTTGTTTCTACTCAGGTCAAGATGTTTCAGATGGGAGGGGTTGGACTTCAGAGCTGAGACCAGAGAATCACAGCTGATCTCTGACAAAGTACAGCTCAACAACCTGAATAAAGGAAGAAATATGTAGATAAAATCTAGTCAGACATATATGAGTGACTTTGTCCTTGTGTTATTATGGATCTTCATCATGTCAGCCTTCTACAGACATCATCCAAACGTCAGCACAACATTCAGACAACTATTGATGTCAAAACAGATCAATAAGATGCTGCTGACCTCATTACAGGATCAATATCTCCTCACACATGTTGGACTACAAACTGTTGATTAGTTCTTTGATGGACAGAAGGAATGGTTAGTGACACCTAGAACTCTGTTAATGTCAACACATGTAAACTTTTAAGTTGATGTGGTTTGTGATCAGACCCACCACCGATGACTGAGGAGATACCTGCTGATGTTCAGGAACATGATGCTCCTTCATTTCATCTCTTTGAGCTCCTGTCCAGACAGTACTGACAAGAAAACTCACCTAAAATGGATCTCTAAATGAATGAAAACTGACCTCAGAGTCTCCAGTTTACAGTTTGAACTCTCCAGTCCAGCAGACAGATGCTTCACTCCTGAACCCTCCAGGTCGTTGAGACTCAGGTCCAGATGTTTCAGGTGGGAGGGGTTGGACTTCAGCGCTGAGGCCACAACTTCACAGTGACTCAGTGAGAGTCCACATCTATAAAATCTGTCATGGGACAAATGATTCATGACGATATTATATAGTAATATATAAAATAATATTGTACTGAAATAATTATTTCTGTTAATGATCACATCAGGACTCACTGAGCCTTTCTGCAGTTCCTCACAGCTGGGATCAGTCTCTGTCGTCCCTCATCTGATGTTCTGTACTTCTTTAGGTCCAACTCATCCAGAACCTCCACTGACATCTGCAGCATGTAGGCCAGAGCTGAGCAGTGGATCTCAGAGAGTTCCTTCTCTGATTTGTTCTCTGACTTCAGGAACTCTTGGATCTCCTGATGAACTGAGAGGTCGTTCATCTCCATCAGACAGTGGAAGATGTTGATGCTTCTGTCAGGAGACATTTTATCAGTGTTCATCTCCTTCAGGTTGTTGATGGTTCTCTGGATGATTTCTGGACTGTTCCCTGTCTGACCCAGCAGACCTCCTAAGAGTCTCTGGTTGGACTCCAGAGAGAGGCCATGAAGGAAGCGAACTAACAGGTCCAGGTGACCATTTTTACTCTCCAGGGATTTAATCATGACTCTGTTCAGAAACACATCCAGAGGTGAGTTATTGTAGTTTTCTCCCAGGAAGTCCTGCAGCTCCTCTGTCTTCCTGTTGGTGTAACAGTGGATCATGTAGACTGCAGCCAGAAACTCCTGAACGCTCAGATGGACGAAGCAGAACACCTTGTCCTGGTACAGGCCTCTCTCCTCTTTAAAGATCTGTGTGAACACTCCTGAGTACACTGAGGCTGCTGTGATATCGATGCCACACTCTGTCAGGTCTGATTCATAGAAGATCAGGTTTCCTTTCAGCAGCTGATCCAAAGCCAGTTTCCCCAGAGACTCAATCATCTTCCTGCTCTTTTTATCCCAGTGTGGATCTGTCTCAGCTCCTCCATCATACTTGACCTTCTTGACTTTGGCCTGAACCACCATGAAGTGGATGTACATCTCAGTCAGGGTCTTGGGCAGCTCTCCTCCCTCTCTGGTGTCCAACTCATCCTCCAGAACTGTAGCAGTGATCCAGCAGAAGACTGGGATGTGACACATGATGTGGAGGCTTCGTGATGTCTTGATGTGGGAGATGATGCCCGCTGGCCTGCTCCTCATCTCTGAACCTCTTCCTGAAGTACTCCTCCTTCTGGGGGTCAGTGAACCCTCTGACCTCTGTCACCATGTCAACACACTCAGGAGGGATCTGATTGGCTGCTGCAGGTCGTGTGGTTATCCAGAGGCGAGCAGAGGGAAGCAGGTTCCCCCTGATGAGGTTTGTCAGCAGCACATCCACTGAGGTGGACTCTGTAACATCAGTCAGGATCTCAGTCTTGTGGAAGTCCAGAGGAAGTCGACACTCATCCAGACCGTCAAAGATGAACACAACCTGGAGGTTTTCAAAGCTGCAGATTCCTGCTTCTTTGGTTTCAGTGAAGAA
Organism: Mugil cephalus; assembly: GCF_022458985.1. Taxonomy (NCBI): domain Eukaryota; kingdom Metazoa; phylum Chordata; class Actinopteri; order Mugiliformes; family Mugilidae; genus Mugil; species Mugil cephalus. Next base: position 571,283 of record NC_061782.1, read on the forward strand.
GTGATGAACAAGTTCCACCAAGCTGAACTTTCTCTCTTTCACCACATTCAGCTCTCTGAAAGTCAATGGAAATATGAAGAGGATGTCCTGGTTGGCTTTGTCTTCAGCCCAGTCCAGAGTGAACTTCTGTGTTAAGACTGTTTTCCCAATGCCAGCCACTCCCTTTGTCATCACTCTTCTGATTGGTCCAGGTCTTCCAGGTGAGGCTTTAAAGAGGTCTTCTTGTCTGATGCTTGTTTCTGCTCTGTGTGGTTTCCTAGATGCTGTTTCAATCTGTCTGACCTCATGTTCATCATTGACCTCTGCAGTCCCTCCCTCTGTGATGTAGAGCTCTGTGTAGATCTCATTCAGAAGGGTTGACTTTCCAGCTTTAGCAATCCCCTCAAACACGCACTGGAACTTCTCCTTCAGACCAGATTTAACTTTACGTTGACAATGTCCTGAATGAAGAAACAACAAATAAGATGAATGAATAAACTCTCCAGTAAATATTCCAACATGTCATTGCTCTAAAGAATGAGTATGTGAATATATCTTGGTTCATCTCTTGAGACATTAGTAAATGTCTCATTTCTCCAGCAGCTTCAATGTTTAGAGAAATCCTCTTACTGCTCTGCAGACAGTCAGCCAGCTCCTCCTGCTTCATTCTCCTCAGGAAGTTCACTGTCATCTTCAGGAATAAATCTCTGCTGCTCCTCCTCTGCTCTTCATCCTCACCCTCCAACACCTCCTCATCCTCCCTCTGACTCTCTGAGCATTCTGGGTAATCTGGACTCACAACCTTCTGGATCTTCTTCAGCTCCATCTTCACAAAAGTGATGATGTTGTCCTCCAGCAGCTGGAACAGAAGATGATATGAATGACACAAGCAGACTGAAACCATGGAGACAAACATCAGATCCATGTTGGACAAACTGACAATCCACTGGTCTATAAAGAGCAGCATGGACATGATGAAAAGTAGCTGTTGTACATGTACAGACCAGAAAGATGGAGTCCAGTTGTGTCTGATGCTGCTGGGTAGACTGACCACTGAGAACCTCTGAGCTCTGCTGGTGGACTCTGTGGACCAATCATCAACAATTAGCTCTCATCCATTACAAGATTGAAGACACTAATCTGCTTCAAATATCCACTTATTGATCACCTCTTCTAAGGCTGTGTTTCCCCAACTACTGCTATGAACATAAGAAAGAAATATTCATGTTTTTCTAAGGTTCAACAGCTTCCAGAGACACAACGCTGATTACTCATCAACAGACAAGTTAATTTAGTTTGTAGCTTCAAAACATTCCAACAATGTCCTCTTCCTCTGCATCTCTGTTTGCTCGCGTCATTTAAGGTCAGTCACTGTATACAATATTAGCTTTAGCCCTGGTAGCATGTAAAAACATGGTTGTTACTGCCATGCATTTCAGTCTGAGTGAGAAACAGAGTGAAATCTAGAGCCACAGCTACCAGCCTGTAAAATAGTTCCAGATCTAGCTGTTACTGTCACATGTTCCAGGTTGAGTCAACGTTTGGAGATAATTCCCTGACTGTTACTGCTGAACATCTCAGCTAGTGTCTGGTCCAGCCTACTACGCCTACTAGAGCCACTAGATGGTGCTATAACCTGTCTTCTTACATGAGAAGCTAGTCCCCATATAGTAGGTCACCACTGGTTTGGTTAACTAGTGTCCAAGCTCCACTACAAGGTTGAAACACAACACCATAACCAACCACTGTTATACAACTGAGTCTCACAACAATGGAGAATCCCTGTGTTGAGAAATGTATTTCTTCACCAGGTCAGAGCCTAAAGCCTGGTTACTCTGACTTCATCAGCAGCCTGTAAACAGGTTAATGGTTTCCACTCGGACATAGAAATTATCCTAGACACTTCCCACATCTGTGACAACCTTCAGTCTGCTCTTTCTGAACCTGACACCGTGACACCTTGCTAGCCAAAGAGCCTCATTTAAGAACACGAGAACAGATTCTGACGTTCTGGCTGTGAAATTCTAGTCTGGCTGCATGTTATTTTAAATAAAATACACTTGGACATTTATCTCTATACATTAAAGTCTGACCTTTTAGAGACATTAAAACACACCCTGTTGTACGACTGACTGACTGGTGGTTAGTTACAGAACATTCTGCAGAACCTGGTGCCTGGTTCATCTAGTGGAAGGAGTCAACAACTTACCTCTGACTTTGTTTAAATTCATCAATAAAGTCCTTGGACCAGTCGCTCTTAAAGGACACACAGCTGGGTTCAGGTCCAGGTCCAGGTTCATTCCTGTGAACAATGATGAGAGTCATGGACAGTTTAGACTCAGACATTTACTCCTCTGTGTTAATGTGATGCCACTTTAACTGGTTTCTGTCCTGTATGAATGAGCATCCTGGTCACTTGTGAACAAAGGCCGTCTTCCTACATGATACAGGAGTGAAGTCAATGCTGTCAGATGAGTGTATAGGCTGCAGGAGTTAAATATGCACCAGATCTACCGTCATTCATGTTTTCAAGAGGAAACTAAGACAGAACGTGACTAAAGAAGTGGACACTGTGTCTCCTGAAAGCAGCAGCAGCTGCAGCATCACTAAGGAACTACTGGCTTTGACTGTCTGCTGATGGTGATTCCTCTCTGAGTCACATGGACCTGAACAAGCAAAGAATATAGGAAACCCACTCACACAGACCAGCATTTATGATTTAATTCCCACCTACCCCTGGAGTCATCAGAACCCTCCAGCCCCGAGCACAGACTGGACCCACAAGACAGGATGGAAAGGACAAGGAGGGACACACATGAAACAAACCCTCAAAACATGTGGATATCCCAACTGGGCCTTCGTCAAAGGCTCAAAAAGATATCCCAAAAGGGATGAGGAGGAGTACATCAGGAGGAAGAACATCGCCATCCGCTATGTGGCTGGTGTGTCAGAGAAACTGAGGAAAATTTTAAGAAAACACAGCATTCCACTTAATTTCAAACCTGGCAACACCCTTAGGCGGACCCAAAGAGGAAGAGACATGAAAGTAGAACCATCAGTTCCTCATGGAGGACAGCTTCACCCACTGTTTACCTCTTTGGACCAGAACAACGTCCTCCTTTAAAATTAATACCAATGCCATGTGACTGGTCGCTCTTCAAGGACACACAGCTGAGTCCAGGTTCAGGTCCATGTCCGGGTCCAGGTCCAGGTCCGGGTCCAGATCTAGGTCCAGGAGAGTCTGCTGTCCTGAAAGTAAACCACTACAGATAAATGTTCATGTTGGATAAAAACTGATGAGAATAAATTCAAATCAGAGACGTCAGAAGTAAAAGGATGAAACAAACATGTTGAATAAACTCAGTGATGTAAGAGTGATGAACCAGCTTTAACCACAAAGAGGAGGAGACATGAAAGTAGAACCATCAGCTCCTCATGGAGGACAGCTTCACCCACTCTTTACCTCTTTGGACCAGAACCACGTCCTCCTTTAAAATTAATACCAATGCCATGTGACTGGTTGCTCTTCAAGGACACACAGCTGGGTCCAGGTCCAGGTCCAGATCCAGGTCCAGGTCCCTCCAGTCTGTCCTCTCTCTGGTCCATGCTGCTGAATTCACTCTTTCTTCTTCCACCTGCAGAGGAAACACTGATCATTCATGTGAACATCAACTGAAATCATTCCTGCTGTAAAAAGATCAGCTGATCCTCCACTGATTGGCTCTTATTCATCAGCTGCTGTACTTCTATTATCAGTCCACTAGATGGAGCCATGGAGGACACAAGTGTGTTCACTTACAGTGTGGTAGCTACTGTTAGCTGGTAGGCTAGGATGCTAAGAAGAGCTACTATTATGTAGCTTTAATAAGCCACCATCAGGACGAGAGCCAAGGACATTAAGGCTGGAATGAATTACCACATCCACCACCTCATTTACACCATGAACACTGAAAACTGTGTTTGTTCAAATCTGGCATTAAGATCAGACCATGTTACAGATGTGAACACCCCCAGGATGTAATGAAATTGCTTTAGAGTACAGATCTGGTCTCAGTCCACGTGTGGAGGTGGTCTGGGGATCTGTTCAGACCTGATATAAACATGTTTCTCCAGATCTGATCTCAGTTTGTCTGTCAGTAAATAACCAGCGCCATCATGTGGTCAGTAGAATATTGTAACAGCTGTTGTGTGTAATTAAGGGGATCTGAAACTTTGTGGGGCCGGGGACCTCTTACAGGAAGGAACGTTTTCCAAGGACCTCCTTATAATCGTGACACAGATTAAAAAGTGTTGAGTCTCATACATGCCACAGGAATGGTTTAGGTTTTAAAGGCTTCACCCTAAATACTCCAGACCTGTCTAATAAAGATGGATGGAAACACTTTAACCACAGGCTCATTTTAAAGTAACAAATATTAAAGATTCAAGTTTCCAAAAAATGAACAGTGAGAAGAGTGGAACAGTCCTAATAAATCCGTTGGTTGATCATTTAAATAGGAATGGTTTGTTTGAATAGTTTCAGTCAGGTTTTAGAGCTCATCATAGCACAGAAACAGCTCTGGTTAAAGTTACCAATGATCTCCTCATGGCTTCAGATAATGGACTTGTCTCTATACTTGTCCTGCTAGATCTCAGTGCTGCATTTGACACTATTGATCACAATATACTATTACAGAGACTTGAAAGTGTGATCAAGATTACAGGAACTGCACTAGACGGGTTTGAATCATATCTGTCAGACAGATTCCAGTTTGTCCATGTAAACAACAACTCTTCTATATATACCAAAGTAAGCTATGGGGTTCCTCAGGGTTCTGTGCTAGGACCAATATTATTCACATTATACATGCTTCCCTTAGGCAATATTATTAGAAAGCACGCCATAAACTTCCATTGCTACGCAGATGATACCCAGCTATCTGACAGCATCAGCTGGTTAAACTCCAAGCGCCTTAAAGACATAAAGGCTTGGATGACCTGTAATTTTCTACTTTTAAACTCAGACAAAACAGAAGTTATTGTATTTGGCTCTAAACATGTCAGAGATTCATTATCTAATCACCTACTTTTGTTGGATGGCGTTACCTTGGCCTCCAGTACTACTGTGAAAAACCTTGGTGTTATACCCAGTTTGGGTTCTGGAATCAGACACAGTCTCTATGTTTAAGGTCAGGACTAAGACTTTCCTTTTAGACAAAGCTTATAGTTAGAGCTGGACTTAACCATCCCTTAGTTGTGCTGCTATAGGCCTAGGCTGCAGGGGGACGATGCACTGAGGACGTGTCCTCTACTCTGTCTTCTCTGGCTCCTGTCCTCTAATTTCTTATCATTTTATTTTCTATCTCTTATAATTTACTAACCAATGTGTCTTACTCTCTCCCCTCCATCATCTTGTGAGGGTCTCTGGTCTGGAGGCTGAATATCTGACCTGTGGAGTTCTAAGCTACATCTGCTGCCGTGGCCTCATCAACCAGCCCAGTCTTCATGGTCTGGAGTCTGTGTATCAGACCTGTGGAGCTCCATAAACTACATCTGTCCCAGTCTTCATGTCCTCCTCCAGGTGTCCACTCCTACCTGGATGAGCAAATCACCAACCTGCCCATGATTCCTGTTATACTCACAAACTGTCACAGATCATCAGCTATGTGTTATATTACTAGATCCTACATGTTTCCTTCAGCTTGATGTTTGTATCTATGACAGAAGTTTGTTTATCTTGTTTCTCCTGTTCTTGATATTGATATAAATTATAAGACACATCCTATTCTTTCATTTTAAAACTTTAATTAGCTACTGAAAGTCAAACTAACACTTCAAGAGCTTCCAAAAAAGTGTGGAAACTACTGTTGCCAGGGGGATTAAACGGGTTAAGCCGTTTAATCTGAACGGTCTGAACAGGGTCTGGGACATATGTGACCTCATTCCTTTGGTTAGTGTGAACACACAATGAGTCCTGGTCCCATTAAAGACCAGCTACTCAACAGGGCTGAGCTGTGGAAGAAGAGTTTAACACATTCATTCACCCACTGGGAGAAATTAACCTGAATATGTGACGTCTGTTCATTAGTGATGAGCCTTTTAAAGATTCTGGGCCTGGAGCTGAAAACTAAACTAAACAAGAAACTAATCTGAATCAACTCAGGACATGATTGAATATGAGGAGGCTGAGTGTGATTCATCATGTGGTGAATTATTGATATGATCATGTTGATGTGAGGAGTAGTGTGGAGTTAATAATCTCCAGCCTCTTTATTTATCTTTATTGCCAGAATTTATGGTGCGTATAAAAACATCCAGGTTTCAGTTGTAATGTGAGTTTAGTTCAGGTCTAAATAACGTTAGGACACGGATCAATAAGTAAGAACTTTACATGTGTGAACAAGTCAAGACTCACACACAACAACCATGTGTCCCTGGTTCTGGTCCAGTGGTAGGTAGAGATCCACCAGAGACAGCAGCTGATACAATATTCTACTGACCACATGGTGGCGCTGCTGCTGATTTACACACACTGTAACACAGAGAGCTACTCTTTTGTACTATGTGAAATAACATTCTGTGTATTTTTTATAGTTTTACAAAGTGTGTATTCCAGTACTAACTGTGTGTGTATATATAGTGTGTACCTGTACTTTCTTATACTTGTGACACATCAATAAAATCTCTCTATTAGCTGGAGGTAAAAGTTCTTAGTTACTTTCAGGGCTTTACTTTATAAAAGCAGATCAAACTTCTAGAGACAGTTTCTAAATAAAAGAAAATCACATTCAATCATATTCATGCACCGAGTGACACAAACGGACAAACGTGATCAGAGACACAACATGGAGGATGAGTTTGATGAGACTCTCACCTTTCAGCTGGGACTGAGTTTAACGTGAACTATGGAGCGGCAGATTTCTGATGATAAAAAAAAAACACCACAAACTGTGGAGAAAAAAATGGAGAAAAAGACCTGAGACACGACCCTGAAGAAACTGATAGTAAACTTAACCCAGGAAACTCATAGGGAGGTAAGAGGAGGAGTCAAAGTAAATAAGTGATCAACTAAAGAGTGAATAATGTTTAAAGGAACATCGCTGAGTAAAACACATCAAGAAGCTCCACCAGAGGGAGTTGAATGAGTCCAGAGCGTCCCCCCTGACGTCCAGCATCATGAAGACCATTGAGTGGCTGCTGCTACACCACCTCATGTCATAGTTTAGGTCTGTCTTTCATTTTGGAGACATGTTTTGAAGTTCCCTGATTCATTTTGTCAAGTTATCTAGTTTCCTGTCTGTCCTGTCTCCTTGTGGTTTGCCATGTGTGTCTCGGTCATGCTTGTGTTTCCTGTTTTATTTTGTTAAGTTTCTAGGTTTCCAGTTTTGTGCCTCCTTGTCTTGTGATTGTTAATTGGTTTCTCCTGCTGTGATTGCACTTGTGCGTCTCACCTGTGTCTTGTCATCCCTCAGTCATCATGTGTATATATAGCCCTGCCTTTCGTTTTGTTCCTTGTTGTGTCGTTTAATGTCTCCATGCCATGTCTGATGTCTCCACACCAGGTTCCATGTTTCATGTTTTTCCATGCCATGTCCATGATCCTTCTTGATTTTTTGATTTTGGATTTACCTGCCTTGCACAGCGCCTTTTGTTAATTATTAAATACCTTTTTGTTTGGAGTTCCTGCCCCATCTATTGTCCTGCGTTTGGGTCCTCACCTCTACAACCTCCTCCAACCCTTGACACCTCAGGCCCCAGGTCCAACGCGCTCTCCACCTGCTAGAGTTTCCACCAGGAGATGGTGGGGGTGGACACAATCCTCTACCTGCTCCACCGTTCTGTCTCTCACCTGGACAGGGTCCCTCAGGACTAAATGCAATGAAAGGCAATGAAAGTTGAATCAGCCTCGAAAGCTGGTGCTACTAATTCCTACAGGTGTTCCAACTTTTCTTGATTACTTACAACCCCCTCTGTCTGCATAAAAGCAGTGTTGGAACACACTGTGGTACCAGACCCTCATGAGCATCAGGTGAACAGTATTGTGCTGCAGAAAGTGGCATGTTGCTGCAAAAATGGTGAGAAAAAAGGCAATTAACAATGGAAGAGAGACAGACCATCATAACACTTAAACATGTAGGTCTTTCCTACAGGGAAACTGCAAAGAAAGTCAAGGTGTCAGTGAGAACAGGTGTCTTCACCATCCAAAGGCTCAGAAACTGGAGGAAACTCTGACAGGAAGCGTCTGACAGACCCAAAGCCACAATGGGATCAGAGGACAAGTTTCTGAGAGTTAACAGCTTGAATGATGGCGGCTCACAGGACAACAGCTTCAAGCTCAGCTTAGTAGTAGTCGTAGTAAACAAGTCTCAGTGTCAACTGTGAAGAGAAGACTTGGAGCTGCAGGTTTTACAGGACAAGTTGCAGCAGAAAGCCACTGCTAAGATGTCAGTGTAAGACAAAGAGGCTCTCCTGGGCCATGAAACACGGCCACTGGACTACTGAAGACTGGAAGACTGATTAATCAAGATTTCAAGTCTTTGGTTCATCACTCAGGATCTTTGTACGGCGTTGAGTAGACGAGAGGATGGGTCCACAGTGTGTGACATCAACTGTCAAACATGGAGGAGGACGTGTGATGGTCTGGATCCAGGGTCGGTGACTTGTACAGAGTGAGCAGCACCCTGAACCAAAAGGCTACCACAGCATTCTGCAGTCATGCAGTACTGTCTGGTATACGCCTGGATGGTCAGAGGTTCATCCTGCAGCAAGATAAGGACCCAAAACACAAGTCCAAGCTACGCCAACGCTACCTCAGGAAAAAAGCTTGAAAACATGGAGTCTCCAGACTCAAACCCATCCAGCTGGTTTGGGATGAACTGGACAGAAGAGTGAAAACAAGCAGCCTCCCAGAGCCACACATTTATAGAAACACTGACACAGACCTGGGAAGAACTTTCTGAAGAATATTTGATTTCTATTGTAGAAAGAACGGAAACGAGTGTGTTCAGCTGTTATATCTGCCAAAAGTTCAGAAAACATTTTGTCTATAAATTGATTCCATGATTTCTTTTTCAACTCAAAGTGCTTATTTGATCTATGCTTTTATTTTAGAGTGCAATGACACAAACTGAATAATTTTCAGTAAAAGAAAATGGAAAAAGTGTGGTATTCTAAAACTTTTGACCGGTAGTGTGTCTCTACAATGTCTCCCTGTGAGGACACAAAGTGTAATTACCATGGAAAAGGGTCAGCGGAATGGGCAAGGCAACTGCGAACGGTTTCGGTGGACAAGCAGGAAGTACTCGTCAAGGAAAGTCAGAGTGGATTATTGATTTATGAGGCGACTGTGGGGAAAGGAAAAAGAGAGGAAAAAAGTGAGCAGCTAAGTTAAACAGGAGTTATGTTTGGACTATCAAGACTCGCTGGCTGAATTCTGAAAGACAAATGATGCTTTAACAAAATTGCCAACTAAAGGGAGCTCATGGTTTGAGCCTAAGTTAATGTACATTTCTAGATTTATGCAGCAGGGGAAAATGTGAATAAAGGCAGCAGAAGATCCTGCTAAGAAAACTAAAAATGCGATGTGTAGCCCAGGCTGTAAAGTGACGTAATTTTATTAAGACTATGCCCTTAAAATAATCCATTTTATTTGTGGAAAAAAGAAATTAATTGAAAAAGTCATTGAGCAGTCATTAATATTCTAAAAGAAATTCGTTTTATTTCGAAATAAATAGATGTTTTACAAATCATTTTATTTTGAAATAATTAATTGAAATTGATTTTATGCACTATAAACTATTAAAATGTGTTTAAAATGGAGAAAAGGAGAAATAGAGAGAGAAAGAAGAAAAAAAAGAGTTGCTGCAGAGGGCATAGAACGAGCCTCCCAATTAGCCAAACAGTGCACCTCGTGCGCCCCAGGTGATCAACCTCGTAGGTTACATCCGGTCATCACTTCCTGTTTTGCGGCCATGTTAACGGTTGCTGCCTCGTGCGCTGTCTGATCCAACGGATATTAAACCTATTTTCATCCACGGGGTAAGACCTGAAAATAATGTTTTAAACTGAGTTGGAATATTTTTTGATGACGTTAAACACTGGTTGACCGGTATATTGTTAACATTTAAACTTTGTAGAGCAGTGTGAGATCGGACGATTTCTGCGACTGGGTGATGGTAATTTCTGGAACTTTTTTCACTTGGTGAGTGAAAAAAAAAACACTCTTTAACCTGTTCGGTTTTATTATAATGTACTTTATATTCATATGTAACTTGTTTGATTGATGGTGTAGCGTGAAGCGGCTTAAAGTTATGTTAATCAGCGCAGCAGACATGAAAAAAGGTGCTAATGGTGCTATAGCCGCCTGAGACTGTGTTATGATGCTAATGGTCCATGGACCTGAGTTAGCAGCTTAGCTTGTTGGTTTCACATCCAAATATTATTTCTTCAGTCCCCCTTCCTCACCGGCCGTGTGGTAGGACAGAATACACATACACTGATACACTTGACACAGATCTAAAGAAAAAGGGCCCCAACGCTAGGAGGGTTTTATTTTGCTGTTGTATTTTTGTTGTGTTATTGGTTATTAATAACAAGTGGCCACACAAAAAACTGAAACCATTGTTGCCTGTGTCTTTTAATTACTCAACAACAAAGGCTCTCACAAGCTTATAGTCTTCTGTTACTGGTCCATCTATTAACATTGACTATTACTTACCTGTGCTCTGATATTACATTGTAACAAGGGTTATAGATGCAGACATACAACCAGACAGTGTATCACAGGCTTCAGCTGCTGAAAGCTACAGGAGTGGTTCAGATGCTCGGAGCAAAGTGTCCACTGCTCCCTCCTCGTAACTTAAACACTGACGTAGAGAGAACAGTATTGCTTGCAAAGGCTGCAGCTCTTAAACAAAAGCAGGAGAAGAAAAAGCTGAGCTGAAAAATAGAAGCTTTGTATCTGCAAACTGCTATATCGCAGCCGCTGATCCAAAACTCAAAGAAAATTTGAGAAAATTATGCAAATCATATGCAAATGCGCTGAATGTAATGACTATCAAGTCAGGATATATGCCATTACCTGTGAGTCAAGATCCAGTTCACAATATGGAGAATGGACAAGGTGAATTTAGGTCATTGCAACCTCAGTGCACCACATTGCTGCAGTCCAGTGGTGACCTTCTAACAGACGATTATACTGTGGAGACTCTTTGCAATGTTATGGCACAACAGAATAGCATAGCAGACATTGGATTCATTAGATTCAGAAAAGAACCAATTACCATCGTGGAAGATTTTGAAGCAATGTTCCACCAGGTTAAAAGACCAGATGATGACTCTGATTTGCTGGGGTTCCTTTGATGACCGGACGGGGACTACCGTCAATTTCACTGAACACAAAATGACTGTGCACCTATGTGGAGCTATGTCCTTACCGAGCTGCACCAGTTTTGCCTTCGGGAAGTTTGCTAAAGACCAAAGTCAACAGTTCAGGACTGAAGAGGTACAGACGAATACTTCGAGTCTGTTGCTACAGAAAAAGAAGCTTGGAACAAGACCTCATGAAAATGAGGTGAAAGATGAAAACTTTGGATCTTGACCAGGATGAACTTCCTATGGAGAGAGACTCGGTCTCAATTGGTGAATCAGAATCAGAATTTGTCATTGTGCAGCAGTACAACGTAATTAAAGATAAAACCTTAAAGTGCCATCACATAAAAAGACAGACAAACAATACGCAATGACAATACCAGTGCAGACATCACGTCATTCATGTTAAAAATATAGAAAGATAAATGAAATAGAAATCGCAATAAATAAGTTAATGAATAAATGATATATATGTACATTTAAATGATGCAATGTTGTCAGTCTCTGTTTCAGTTCAGTATTGTGATGGCTTTGGGATAAAAACTGTTTTTCAGTCTGTTTGTTCTGGACTTAATGCACCTATACCACTGTCCAGAGGGAAGCAAGGTGAACAGGTGATGGCCTGGGTGAAAACTGTCCTGAATAATTTTCCTGGCTCTGTTTGAGCAACGGGAGGTGTAGATGGTGTCCAGGGAGGGCAGAGGGTGGCCGATGATCCTCTGTGCGGGTTTGACCACCCTCTGTAGCCTCTTCTTGTCTGCCTCAGTGCAGCTAGCATAACACACTGAGATGCAGTAAGTCAGGAGGCTTTCAATGCAGGCTCTGTAGAAGGTCTCCAGCAGCTTGCTCTCCAGGTTGTTCCTCCTGAGCACCCTCAGGAAGTGGATCCGCTGCTGGGCCTTCTTGACCATTGCTGTGGTGTTTGAAGACCAGGAGAGGTCATCAGAGATGGCAGTGCCCAGATATTTGAAAGTGCGGACCCTCTCCACACAGGCGCAGTTTATGTACAAGGGGGTGAGGTCAGTTCTTTTCTTCCGGTAATCAATGACTATTTCTTTTGTTTTTGTAATGTTTAGCTCCAGGTTGTTTGTTGAGCAGCAAGCTGTCAGATCCAGAGCCTCCTTTCTGTAGTTTGTTTCATCACCACCAGAGATCAAGTCCACCACAGTAGTGTTGTCAGCAAATTTAACGATGTTACCTGGGTGGGCGGGGGTGCAGTCGTGTGTGAAGTGAGAAGAGGAGGGGGCTCAGCACACAGCCCTGGAGAGAGCCAGTGCTGAGTGTGCAGGGGGAGGAAACGAAGGAGCCGAGTTTCACTGTCTGGGGGCAATTTGTCAAGAAGTCTTTTATCCAGGAACAGGTGAGTGGGGGGAGGCCTAAGTGTGTCAGCTTGGTGATCAGGATGTCAGGAATGATGGTGTTAAATGCGGAGCTATAATCCACAAAGAGCATCCTCACTTATGTCCCCTTCTGCTCCAGGTGGGTGAGTGCAGCATGAAGAGTGGTGACTATGGCGTCTTCGGTGGTTCTGTTTGCCCTGTAGGCGTACTGATGTGGGTCGAGGCTGGGGGGGGGGCTTTGATATGGTGTTGGACCAGCCTCTCAAGGCATTTTATGATGACCGGTGTAAGGGCTACTTGGCGGTTGTCCTTGGGGCTTCTTTGGGGTTTTCTTTGGGACAGGGATGATAGTGGATGATTTGAGGCAGAATGGGACCACGGCTTGTGACAGGGATAGGTTGAAGATGGAGGTGAAGACATGTGAGAGCTCACCGGCACAAGACTTGAGCACCTTCCCTGGCACTCCATCAGGACCTGCAGCTTTCCTGGGGTTTACTGCGCTGAACACCCGTCTCACTTCATGCTGTTCAATGGTGAAAGGAGGGGAAGTGGGTGCTGGTGCAGATGACGGAGGAGCGGCTGTGTGCTGGGTTGCCTCAAATCGAACAAAGAGGGTGTTCAGCTCCTCTGCTAGTGACATGTCTGAGCTTCCAGGTGTTGCTACATGACCTCTGTAGTTGGTGATGCTCTGTATGCCCTGCCACACCTGCCGTGGGTTATTGTCTGAGAAGTGGTTGTCGATCTTCTTCTTGTGAGCCATCTTAGCCTCCGAAGGAGCATGTGGACATGGCCGGCCATCCAGGGTTTGTTATTGGGGAAGACACGTATGCATTTATCCACAGTGACACTCTCAATACAGAACTTGATGTAGGACAGGACTGACTCTGTATATGTTGCTAGGTCCTCATCTTCAAATATGTCCTACATAGTGTGATCGAACCAGTCCTGTAGTTGAGAGAGTGCGTGCTAGGGTGCTGCCCGTTCACAAGAAGAGGACTTCTGTCACTCACAGGTTCAGTGTATGGTCCATTGGGCATACGGACTCCCGTATATTGTCCGTCAAGTCTCTCTTGCAAGATTAGTGCAGGATGAAGATCGGATGGGACAACAACTACCTGATCAAAAAGAAGTGGCACCACTGGCCAGTTGGTCTCTCTGCTTTAGGGCACTTCAATTTTCTCAGATGCTTGCATTCAGAGGAATTTGGAGACGGTGATTCAGCACAACTGCCTCACCTGCCATTCCATGGATGGAACTGGCTGCTGCCACTGTAGCACTGAAAATTAATGGTAGGCCTAATAGTACTTAACAATTTAAGACCTGAACATCCACCTGCACATTAACAAAAAGCTTGCTGCATTTGAATTACTCTAACAAAATTCAAAGTGTGGCTGAACACTGGGAAGTTGTGCTTTCTTGGAAAAAAAAGCTGCAATTACGGTAATGATGATGCATCGCTGCTATCGACACTTGAGGGCACTTAAGCATGAACTTTTGCTCCCATGAGGGCACTTGAGGCCAGTTGAGGGCATAACATCTCTTCTTCTTCTGTGGTGGCCACCTCTACAGTCTGACTATGACAGAGGAGAGGACACATGCTCAGATTTCTGCTTTTATTGAGTTACTACAATAAAGTACACGTAGTTCAAACCTCCAGTTCAGAGATCAGTTATTTCACTGTAACCCACATGGTTAGAAAGCCATTCAATTCAATTGCAGTGTGTGTTGCTATGCCGCGCCGCAGGGTGGCGCATCAGCCCCTTGCTCATTGCCAAGTGCACAGAGTTCACTCTTTCTTTCTGAACTGAGACACTGAGGTTCGGTGGCGAGCCGGAAGGACATCGACAGGGACGGAGAGGTGCACAGCGTGGCCAGCTGTTGGATCCACTTTAACCTGGACATTCACTTACTTCTCACAGATAAGGAACAAATCACAAAATCTACCTGGGTAGTAAAAAACTGAACTGAACACACTGAAAAAGCTCTATTTTTGTTATTCTAATTCACCAGAGAAACCTGATGGTTATTGTGAAACAATCAATTGTCAACTTTCACGCTCTCTCCTTCAGGAGTCCAACTCTTACGAACCTAGAGGTCGTTGGTGCAATTAGTGGGTTGTCAATCCAGACTAAGGGTGCTACATAAAACTTGGTGAGCCAGCCAGGAGTTGGTTTAAATTCTCCTTTGACTCTTTTATATGAAAGTTGAGCAGTTGACACTCTTTCCAGTGAACATTGATTTCATTTGACTTATTTGACTGTGGTAACATTGCAAAATGGATATTGTTGCATCTGAACATGTCAAAGTGCCCAATGCGCTGCTTGTAAGTGGTGTAACTTGTGGTGCAGCGGATGATGAAGTATTTGATAACCTGGGACAGTATGGTAAGATTGAGAGGGTAATTAAAGTTAGCAGCAGCGAAGCTAAGTTTAAAGAAACAGCTATCTTGGAGTACAGTTCAGGTAGAGCTATTGAATATATTAAGGATACTTTACCTGTTAACAGACCTACCAGTGATCCATATGTTTTCCACCACATTTCAGCTTTTGTCCGAGCTGCTCTGCTACACAGCAGACAGAGGTTCCACCTGAATGCAGACTTACGTTAAAGAACTGAAGGATGTTGCTCACCTGAGTGGAGCAGAGTTTGAGAAGGTTTTGCTAGATGAAATAGCTAGGATTCAAGAATCCACCAAACCAAAGACAACTGAACCAGATGCATAAGGGATTAACCAGGAATCTCAGCACACTAGCCCTGTCCACATACACGATGTAACTCCTGTCAACCTAAGTGGTTAGACTCTCTCTCCTGGATGTGACTCATCCCCAATCGAGATAGGGGCTGCGGTGCCACCCTCACCAAGGAACTCAATACTTGTCCCCTGAGCAGCTTTCCACTCCAGAGATAGAAAAAGTAGTGGTTGAGCATTTCATCAGGAACAGTGGTCTTTCCCCCCACTATTATAGCAACACCAGTCTCAGACCCTTCTCAGGGAGAATGCCTTGTCCCAGTTCAGAGTCTGATTACGACACATGGCGCAGCAACGTTAAGTTTCATCTTGCTGACCCTGCTATGTCTGCCACACATACCACCAGAAAGATGGTTGAAAGCCTTCTCCCACCTGCGTCCACCATTGTCAAACATCTTGGGCCCATTGATTCTCCCCATGAATATCTTACCCTGCTTGACTCTGCTTATGGTATCATTGATGATGGTGGTGAGCTTTTTGCAAAGTTCTTGAACATGAACCAAGACTCTGGAGAAAAGCCCTCTGGCTATTTGCAACGCTTGCAGACAATCCTGAGCAAGGTTACCAAAAGAGGTGGTTTGGCTGGCAGTGATTCAGATCGACAGCTGCTGAAGCAGTTCTGCAGAGGTTGTTGGAACAACGGAAGAACAGAAGAAGAACAGAAGAAGAATAACCCGTGACCCTTTTCTGAGCTGCTCTTATGTGTGCGCTCGGAGGAGGACAGACAGGCTGCTAAGTCCAACAGAATGAAGCAGCACTTGGGGGCTAAAAGATTAAATGTCCAGTCAAACACACTCTCAGTAGAGGACTATACCACCAATGATGACATAACGACTGCCCCCTACCACACACAAAAACCTGAAAAACAAGTGGCCAAGCTACAAGCCCAGATTGCTTCTCTCAAAGCATCAGCATCAAGCGTCTGCTATGCCAGGTAACAAACAAAAGGCTAAACTCAAAGTCTCCACCGAAAGAAATCCTCCACCTTCTCCAGAACGGCAACTCGTCAGCAGGAAGCCCCGCCCATGGTACTGCTTCAGGTGTGGCGAGGATGGCCACATTGCATCCTCCTGCAACAATGAGGCAAATCCTGAGTTGGTCGAAAAGAAACGCAGGGAGCTAAAGCAAAAGCAAGAGGCCTGGGAGCAAAGTTTAAACTAAGTGCAGTTCCTGCTGAGGGACAACCAGGAACTGAAAATGAGAGTCACAGTCCAAACCTAAGACCTAAGACAAAAGCATCCATCAGATCTCACAGGGTTAAGCTTCCTCGAGGGCTTGTAGGACAAAAATGTCTAGCAGATGTCAGTGTATCAGGAGTTGATACTACCTGCCTCCTTGATTCAGGGTTCCAGGCGACCACCGTAACTGCTTCCTTCACTAAAACTCACCTGTCAGAGCACCCTATCCAGCCCCTCAAAGACTTGTCTTTGTCTTTGTCTTTGTCTTTGTCTTTGTCTTCTCTGTATGGGTATAGACAGATTCTTCGTGTCCTCAAGCTCAGAAACAGGGTGAACTCTACAGGGAAAATAAGGCTAGCAACCCTACAGGGCAAAGTGCCTCAAGTCCTACCTGCCCAAGCGAGAGTCTGCTTAGAAGGGTATGTGAAAGCTGATACCACCAGTGACTGTATTGTGGTCGAGCAGCCTCAATCCTCTGTCTTACCCGGTGGGATGTTCGTGGAGTGCTGCCTTGTCAACCTGCCCAGACATCATTCTCACAAACTACCTGTGTGGATGAGAAATGAGAATGATCATGATGTCACACTTCCCTCAAATTGTGTCATTGCTGAGCTTCACACTCTCAAAGAGATCTATGACAACTTACTTGATTCAGATAAATCCCCTGACACTGTGAGATGCTGTTCTGCCATTCCCAAACCAGCCCAGGAAACAGACCAATCAGACCTGACCTTTGAATTTGGAAACTCGCCCCTTTCAAAAGAGTGGAAAGACAAAGTAACAAACAGACTCCATGAGTATCGTGATGTATTTGCCTACGATGAAAATTATTTTGGGCATGCCACCAGAGTAAAACATCACATAAATCTGAAAGACGACACACCATTCAAGCAAAAGTCCCGACCAACACACCCAAACGACTACGAAGCTGTGAGGAAGCATTTGCAAACCCTCCTAGATGCAGGGGTTTCAATATGCAGGCGCTTTCCATATGTGAGTCAGAGTCCCCTTATGCCTCCCCAATTGTAGTATCTGTGTAGTAAATCTGGATATTATCAAATTGAGATGGAGGAATATGATAAGCCCAAAACCGCTTTCGTATGCCCGCTCAGGTTTTACGAGTTCAATCGCATGCCTCAAGGCATCACAAATGCCCCCAGTACTTTCCAACGATTGAGTCATGGGCAGCATCAACTTTAAGGAAGTACTGGTGTTCTTAGATAACATCATAGTGTTCTCCAGCACATTAGAGGAGCACGAAATCCGGCTAAAACATGTCCTACAGCAGTTGAGAGAAAATGGCTTAAAACTCTCACCCAAAAAATATCACTTCTTCCAGAACTCAGTGCGGTATCTAGGCCACATAGTTTCAAGTAGAGGGGTAGAGACAGACCCGGACAAAGTCAGTGCTCTCCGCACCTGGCCAAGACCCCATAACCTTGGTGAGCTCAAGTCCTTCCTTGGCTTTGCGGGGTATTACCGCCGCTTTCTCCGCCGCTATTCAAAAATAGTCAAACCCTTAAATGACCTCACAGGTGGCTACCCACCATATCGGAAGGGCCCCAGAACACCTAGCCAGGGAGAGTACTTCAACCCCTAAGCATTTGAGACAATCATTGAAAAACTCACGTCAGCACCTGTCCTTGGTTTTGCAGACCCAAAACTGGCATACGTGCTCCACACCGATGCTAGCACCTCAGGTCTAGGGGCCGTCTTGTACCAAGAACAGGAAGGGGAAATGCGAGTCATTACTTATGCAAGCAGAGGTCTTTCATCCAGTGAAAAATGATATCCCGCCCACAAGCTTGAATTCCTAGCCCTTAAGTGGTCGACCATTGAAAAGTTTCATGACTACCTTTACGGAAATGCATTCACTGTCATAACAGACAACAATCCTTTGACATACATCCTTAAGTCAGCTAAGCTAGACGCTGCCAGTTATCTTTGGCTAGCTGCCCTTTCACCCTTCGACTTCAATAATAGTACCGTGACTGAAGTACTGTGCTGGATAGAACAACCAGGACGCTAACGGCCTTTCCAGTCGGCCACATGACAGTATGCCTGATGACCAAGCAACCCTTGATGGAAAAAAAGCATATCAAGAAATTCACCTCACACCATCTCTCTTCATCTCCTGATCATCTAGATCTGCCTGGAGATGCAGTCGCTGTCTTGTGCCAACACCGTCTTCTGAACAAGGCAGACCATGACCTACCTCCTATCACCTTGGCAGAATCAATGATGATTCAATCAATGAGATGATAACATGTTAGGTTGCTCCACCATACCTACCTATAGTCTTGAAGATCTGCAATGCTATAAAAGGTCTGACCCAATCATTGGACAGGTTGTCAACATCTTGGAGAGCGGAGGATAGACAGACCTCGCTAGAGGTCAAGCTGATGCTAAAGGTAAGAAGGAGGTTAGAGATGAGAAATGGTCTGTTGTACAGAACATGTCAATCAGAAGATGGCGCAACGTACCAGCTAGTTGCCCCAGAGTCTCTTCGTGCTACAATTCTCAAGTCTCTTCATGAGGATATGGGGCACATGGGTCTGGAGAGAACCCTAGATTTGGTTAGAATGAGGTTCCATTGGCTGCAGATGTGGAGAAAAAGATTAAGTCATGCGGGCGTTGTGTCAGACGGAAATACAGCTGGAAAGAACAGCACGTCTTGTGAACATCCACACAACTCCGCCCATGGAGTTGGGTGCATTGATTACTTGTCCCTAGTGCCTGACAGTCACAATACCAAGGACATCCTGGTCATCACAGACCATTTTACGAAATACGCCGTTGCTATACCGACCAAAGACCAAAAGGCTACAGCGGTCGCCAAAACCCTTTGGGAGCAGTTCTACGGCTTTCCTGAATGACTTCTTAGTGATCAGGGAAGGGATTTCGAATCCCAACTCATCAAAGAACTCTTAGCTCTAAAAGGCGTCACAAAGGTGCGCTCCTCGCCCTATCACCCACGAGGAAACCCCGTATAGAGGTTTAACCGAACCCTATTAGGCATGTAAGGAACCTTGAAGGAGAAAGAGAAAAGACAATGGAGAGATTATGTAAAACCACTTACCCATGCCTATAACCGCACCATGAACAACGTCACAGGTTTCAGCCCATATGAATTGATGTTTGGGCGCCAACCCCGCTTACCTGTAGACATTGCCTTCTGCCTATCTGTAAAAGATGGCTCTCCCAAATCTCATTCTCAGTACGTGAAACATCTGAAAGCACGCTTAGATTCAGATTGCCACAAAGAATGCACAAAAGGTTGCTGACCGGAACAAACGCCGCTTCAACAAGTCAGTACGAGAGTCAACATTAGAGAAAGGTCATCAAGTGCTGGTGAAGAATCTGAGGTTCAGAAATAAGCATAAGCTTGCCGACAAGTGGGAGTCCACTATGTACAAAGTTCTGGTAAAGATGGGAGACCCACCTGTGTGCAAAGTACAGCCCATCAATGGAGACGGTCCCATCCAAACTCTTCATAGAGACTTACTCCTCCCTTGTGGTGACCTCTCTGAAACAGAGTAAACTGAACCAGCCAACCCTAAGGTCCATCGACCCAGAACTAGACAGACTCATCCACAACTCTTGGAAGAAACCTCAGATTCTGAGGATGATGTGTCCATCTACCCTGCTCAGTCCTCTGTTGTTCCTGAGCAAAGATTCACTCAGGTGTATGAAATACCAAGAAAGCAGCAACACAATGTAAACCCAGAAGAGGACAGTGCACAACTGGATGTGGCACATGGAAATGAACAGGATATGTAAAATGGAATAGATATGACAAATGAACTGGATATGGAAAATTAAATGTATATGACAAACAAACCAAATGTGACTAACTTACCAGATATGACAAACAAATCAGATGAGACTAACTTACCGGATGTGACAAATGAAAAGGATGAGACAAATGGAACTGATGAGGAAAATCCTACAGATGGAGAAACTGTGGAAGTTCCTCAGGATGCTGGGCCACAGCACATTCAAGCACCTGACACATCCCACAAAGAGACTGAAAATGAGATTGCAACAGATGGAGTTTTAACCAAGCTCTAGACACTATTGACAACTATGACAATCCCCATGCAGAGAGAGACCAGCTCATGAAGGGACTCATGCAGATTTAAGAGGGGAGGATGTAACCCACATGGTTAGAAAGCCATTCAATTCAATTGCAGTATGAGTTGCTATGCCGCGCCGGAGGGTGGTGCATCAGCCCCTTGCTCATTGCCAAGTGCACAAAGTTTACTTTTCCTTTCTGACCTGAGACACTGAGCAGACCAAGCTGATGAGCTTCGGATTAAACGTGGCTCTGAGAATTCATGAGAGGAGCCCTTATAACAAGTGGGCCCTCTGGGAAGAAAAGCTCCGATAGTTTTTTTTTTTTTTCCCCGGTGTGGATTAGGAACGAGATTTCCGAGCCTTGGAGGTTCGGTGGAAAGCCGGAAGGACATCGACAGGGACGGAGAGGTGCACAGCGTGGCCAGCTGTGGGATCCGCTTTAACCTGGACATTCACTTCTCACAGATAAGGAACAAAACACAAAATCTACCCGGGTAGTAAAAAACTGAACTGGAAACACTGAACACTTACACACTGGACAAAGGAGTATTTTATTTTATTTTTTTTATTTTTGTTTCTATGAAAGAGCTCTAATTTCGTTATTCTAATTCACTAGAGAAACCTGATGGTGATTGTGAAACACTAAATTGTCAACATTCATGCTCTCTCCTTTGATTGATTCAGGAGTCCAACTCTTACGAACCTAGAGATCGTTGGTGCAATTAGTGAGTTGTCAATCCAGACTAAGGGCGCTACATCACATTTTCATTACACAAAGAGTTTCTAATTGTTTAAAGCTCTGTTAAAAGTCCATGACTCTAAGTTCTAAAATGTACTGAGTCTGGAGATCACATGACAATGACTGAAAGCTCTGGAAGAATCAGACTCTGTCATTGATTTAATGTGACTTCTGACATTTAGTTCTGAATCCAGAATAACACAGAGACTTCTAGTTTGATTCTTAATCTTCAAGACCAGACAATTAAAGTCTAGGATCAATTATTTACACACTATTTAGATTAAAATGAGGCCTTTTACTGTGGTTCTCTGAAGGATAATGAGCTCTTAATTCTATTTTACAGTAACCAACCAGTGAACAATGAACCAGACCAAGCATCCAACAACAGTGTTACTGACAATCTGACTAATCCAATCAATAATCAATGAGAAATAAAGCAGACTGCAGCTCCTGCTCCAATGAAGTAAATATGTGGATGAAACAGGAGGAAAACATGAGGAATCTCCTGTTTCTACAGAGACAAGAGAAGACAGACATTAGAATGTAGTTGGAAGAAACATCTCCACAACAGCAGGAAGGGCTGTTGATGCTGGCAGGTTGACATGTTGTTGATGGATGTGTCTGAATCATTAGATGAGGGACTGGACTTGAATTGTTGGAGCTCTGTGAAGAGTTGAAGTGCAGCTCTGTTGATGGTCTTAAATGGAGACCATGTGGATGAAGCTCTCCTCTCCACCTCCCAGTAACATGGTCCAGTCAGAGTCTGCTTCAACCTCTGGATCATCAGGACACAGCTCATCCTCTCACAACACACACCCTCCTGGTTACCATGGTTATCACCACCTGTAGAGAGGAGGAGAAAGAAGAGAGGGTGAAGGAGTGTTTCCCTTCATCATCACATCCAGTAGAAAGAGCAGCAGGGACTTGAGTCCTGTTCAGAGCAGCAGTGGAGCAGCTGTGGAGCTCAGCCAGCTTCCTTTCAGCTTCATGTTAACGTGTTGGAGTGAACACACACAGACCTGCAGAGACTTTTAGCATCAAGTCTGTTTCCTCTGCAGATTTCACTAAGAAACTGCTGAGAGTCCTGAACGCTTCATTACTGCACCAACACTTTAGTGATGGATTTACTGCTGCTCCATGGAAACAAAGATCAGCTGACTAAGAAACTCATGGTTACTAAATGTAATGCTGCTTCTGTGATGTGCAGGCTTCAGTCAGACTGATCTCAGAGCTGTGATCAGTTGTTGATCAGATGTGATGAATGACCACCACTGTCTCTATACATCTTGGAAGGCTGTCAGCTGGAATCCAGCTTTATTTCCTGGACACATCAACACAACAACAACAGTCGTCTTCACATCAACTCAAACACGTGATCACAACAAGCTTCTGGCTCATCTGATTGACTGACTGTTGTCTCTCTCTCTTTTTTTCTGTCCAATCTTGAAGCCTGTCTCCATTCTCCTCTCACAGCTTCACTGAGAAGCTGCAGGTTTACAGGAAACACTGGATCTTTGATACTAACTGTGTTTAGGATGATACTGATGAAAGCAGCATGGACTGACTGGAACCCTCTACTCACCTCAGAGTCTCCAGTTTATAATCTGGACTCTCCACAAGATCAAGAAGCTGCTTCACTCCTGAACCCTTCAGGTTGTTGATTCTCAGGTCCAGATGTTTCAGATGGGAGGGGTTGGACTTCAGAGATGAGACCAGAGAATCACAGCTGATCTCTGACAAACTGCATCTCCACAACCTGAATAAAGAATAAAAGATGTAGATTAATTCAGTTTAATTGTTCAATGAATAATTCAATCAGATGTGTTCAGGTTTTAAAAGTTTAGCTCAACATTACTGTGTCCTAACAGCCTTTAAGCTTCATTGACTTTAACATTTCCTACAGTTTCTGCTACAAACACTCGTCATGAACTAAAGGACGTTCACAGATTAATGGAGAAAAGTTCTGGATGAACATGAATTAGATTCAGTGGTGATTAAACATATCAGATCTACAACAGTAACAGACAGTGAACTGACCTCAGAGTCTCCAGTCTACAGTCTGGACTCTCCAGAAAACCACACAGCTGCTTCACTCCTGAATCCTTCAGGTTGTTGTAACTCAGCTCCAGATGTTTCAGATGGGAGGGGTTGGACTTCAGAGCTGAGACCAGAGAATCACAGCTGATCTCTGACAAACTGCATTCAGTCAATCTGAATAAAGAATAAAAGATTTTAGTTTCTTAAATTCCTCCTTTAAATCATGTGTTCAGAGCTGAAGAAGGTTCAGAATGAACAAGTTTAAAGTCGACATGTTGAAGATGTTTTGTTCCTTCACAGTGAACTCTTTTAGAGTCTGGTTCAGACAAACTAAGATATTTGAAGACATTACCTTGAACTCAGAGACTGGAATCAAGATGTTTTAATATTTTATAAAATAAACCAATAACTAACCAATTCAGCTATGATATAAAATAATTGTTAGTGGATGGCCTGCTTTTAATTTCTGATTCTTTGGCACGATTGACCTTTTTTTTCAAAATGATTATTGCACTGATGAACATTAACAAAACAAAACCAAACTGAGTTTCAGAGTCAGTCATCCAGTTGAGGATTTATTTGTCTTCTATGAAGCTTTGAATTGTGGAGATCAACATGACTCTGCCACAGTCAATGGACTAAACCACAGAAGAAGAAAGCAGACTTTACCATGAAGACCCTCAGTGTGGATCAGTAGAATATCAGCCTGATGTCACCACAACTTTACCATCATATTCATCTCAGCACACAAAGAAAACATGGAGTCAGACCTCAGAGTCTCCAGTTTTGAGTCTGGACTCTCCAGAAAACCACACAGCTGCTTCACTCCTGAATCCTTCAGCTTGTTGTAACTCAGGTCCAGATGTTTCAGATGGGAGGGGTTGGACTTCAGAGCTGAGACCAGAGAATCACAGCTAATCTCAGACAAACTGCTGCTCTCCAACCTGAATGAAGAATAAAAGATGTAGAGCAAATCTCCTCTCCATGTCTGAGTGACTTTGTCCTTGTATTATTGTGGATCTCCATCATGTCTTCTACAGACAGTAATATGTGACAGTGTGAGGTGTGTGAGCTCCTTCCAGCAGCTGTGGTTCAGAGAGAATGGACTGATACATGGATCACAGCAGGTTTGACTCCAAAATGAAATGTGACTGAATGATGATGAAACAGCAGGAAGCTCAGACACTAAACACACCTCAAACACCTGCATCTGAACGCATGATCTCATCTGTGTGTGTTGACCAGGAATAAAGCTTACAAAAACATTATACACTTATTGAAACGTAACAAACAATTACATTGGTTGTTAAACATATCAGATCTACAACAGTGACAGACAGTGAACTCACTCCAGAGTCTCCAGTCTACAGTCTGGACTCTCCAGAAAACCACACAGCTGTTTAAGATCTGAATCCTTCAGGTTGTTGTTGCTCAGCTCCAGATGTTTCAGATGGGAGGGGTTGGACTTCAGAGCTGGTCCCAGAGAATCACAGCTGATCTCTGACAAACTGCATCTCCTCAATCTGAATAAGGAATAAAAGATGAAATGATTGATGATTACGTCTGCATGATTCCGGAAAAAATGTGAATCACGAGTCTTTTGCTTAGAATTGAGATCACGATTCTATGGCACGATTTTTTAAATTTTTTTACAAAATGATTATCGCACTGATGAACTTAAACACAACAAACAAACAAACAAAAAAAAAACAACATTCAAATGGTCATTCAAGTAGTCAGTTTAACTCTCTTTACCGCTGACTTCTCTCTGCTTCTCTCCCTCACTGTTTCCACACACTCAACTTCCTCCACTGACGATATCACATGTTGTAAAGACACTTTACCATAAGTCAAGATTCAAGATTCAATATCACTTTATTGATCCCCGCAGGGTAATAGTTTTGTCCAAGAGTCTCAAGACAACAGAACATAAATATGACCAGACATAGACATAAGAGTACAAGTCAATGAGAGAAAAATTGAATAAGATAAAAATAAAAAATGTTTAAAAGCAGTGTAAGAGTGAAGCAGTAAGTTACAAGAAATATTCCAAAAAATATACAGTCCAATCTACAGTCACAGACATGAGATATATGTACATTTTAAAGCGTCTCAGTATTAAATAAAGTGTCTATGAAGTATCTATAAAGTGACTTGTATGCAGATGCAGATGCGCAATCACCCAAGCCATTAGCCGTCAGCCTGCTTACAGTTAGCTTTGTGTGTTCTGATGGCTGTGGGGATGAATGACCTCCTGAAGTGCTCCGTCCTACAGCTCAGTGACAGGAGCCGTTGGCTGAGGCTGCTTTCCTGTCCAGCCAGGTGGGGTAGAGGGGCTAGTCACAGTGCCAGAATGGGGCCATCTGAACTTTCCTAATGTAGCAACCTTTTAGGACAGTCCACAAATCCAATCCTTCCCAGACCAAGCAAGCCTAGGTGACTTCCAGATGCCCGTGTCATTTCTGTCAAGCTGCCCACCAAACCCATGTCAGCAACAGCCACAGCCCCAAAGTGACCGACGGGAGGAGTGAGCGGCAGTGCTGCCTTTAGGGGCTCTTGAAAAAATCTGGGAAGAAATGGGAGCATTTGTTTGTGATGCCCCTCCTGAAATAAAATGCTTAAGAATCGTGTTTCGAAATGAGATCATGTGTATGTGAATCGCGATTTCTTAACGATTTATCGTGCAGCCCTATTGATGATCATTTGGTGATCAATGAGCTGTTCTCTAAAATGAGTAGAGTGACTTTGTCCTTGTGTTATTGTGGATCTTCATCATGTCAGCCTTCTACAGACATCATCCAAACGTCAGCGCAACATTCAGACAACTATTGATGTCAACACAGATCAATAAGATGCTGCTGACCTCATTACAGGATCAATATCTCCTCACACATGTTGGACTACAAACTGTTGATTAGTTCTTTGATTCCAGGACCTTCTTCTTCCTGGATTTGGTGTCTCAGGAGGTTTGTGTCATTCAAATGTTAAAGGACAAGTTGACATGTCTAAGTGTGTCTTCCAACAACAGTCACATGTCATATGGACTGATTCCAGAGTTGTTGAGATTCCTGCTGTCCACACTGACTGTGAAGTGGTCTCTTCCTAACACAACTCCACTGTTGAGCTGACACTAATATGAAGCTTCAGCAGTCTGACTGATGAAGATAAGTTGAAGATCAACTTTACACATGTGAACACTGGACCACAACCGATGATTGAGGAGATTGTGACCACTGACCACTGTGTTGGATAAGATGCCACCGGTGTGTATGGCTGACTGTCGGCCGCTTCTGCAATACTTGGTGTTTTTATTGTTTATAATGCTTGGCACTTAACAGATCAAGGCTCTGGTGGTGTATGATCTCCAGTCTCTCCTACATACTGATGGGGTAAAATATGGCGGTCGTCTGGTGAAGCTGAAAGTCTGGCTGGCACCCTCATCCTCCATTTCTCTGAGAGAAGGTGGATTATTTCCTCCCTTTGGCATCCATGGAATCCAGGAAATGCCTGGATCTCACGGTACATGTGTAGTACCATCACCTATTACCTGTAACTCACTTGAGGACCTGCTGCCCTGCTCCTCCTCAGTCCTCTCAGCATGGGGGTGAATCACTAGCTCTTGAAGAAGCTGCACTGTGCTCCCCAACCCCCACTTCAGGTCCCGTGAGATTGTGAACCCTAGGAACCTAAATGAGTCCACAGTAGGTACAGTCCTACTGAGGATGGCAAGAGGAGGGGTAGATGGGGGTCTCTTCCTAAAGTTCACAGTCATCTCCACAATGCCATATTTAGGGTCAGTAGTGGGGTTATTTTGCCTTGTGTATTTGCTGCTGGAGGTTTGTGTTTGTTGAGAGATTGGAGGTTATTTAGATTCGCCCCATTTGATTGCTTGGTGTTGTGTCTATTGATGACAATGACAGGGATTGTTGAGTATTAAATGTGTCCAGGTTTGTTGTTGAGGGTGACAGTGGTATTCTGGTGGTCAGTGAGACATGTACCTGGATAACGGTCAGTAGTCAATCACGTGATGAGGTGGTTGAGGTTGAGGACGACAATGATGATGAAGACAATGATCCAAGCTGGTCATTGATAAGCCATGTGGTGCACGATGGTGTAGTCAATGTTGGAGGAGAGCAGCCGCATTCTGTTAAAACTTAGGTGGAGGCCATCAAAAGCGTCTCTGCGCTGCCATAAAAAAATTATAATTGTCAATAACACCAGCACCATGTTCATGGCAGGCCATGGGGAGCCAGGTGTGGAGGCTCAGCAGCTGGGAAAACCGCTCCATCCAGCGGCAAAGAGTCCGGGTTGGTCCGGAGATGAAGGCTCTCACTCTGGACTGCTGGGTCAAAGTCAAAGTGCCAGACAAAATTCTGCTTTAAGGTTTCCGACTGCTGATTGGGGAGATCATTTCGTCCCACATGGACCACCACCGTGTTCACCGAGGGGTGAGCCTAAAGCACACCAAGAATTTCGGCAGCAATGTTGGTGACAGTGGTGCCAGGAAAACAGTGTTGTGAAGGGTTGTGTTTTTACATGACTGATGATGGAGACCCCGTTGATGACCGTAGTGGGACTCAGTTGATGAACAGGACCAGGGTTGCGGTCAGGTGGAGGCAGCTGAGAGTTCCATTCAGCCTGGAAGACTACAGCAGTGGCAGCTACAAGGCCCGACAGGGTGGAGGACCTTCTGGGTGGGGAAGATGTCCAGTGATCGGTGAAAGGACGAGCTGTAGGACAGGATGCAAGACCTGACACAGGTGGGGTAAATGAGAGTCACAGCCTTATAGAGGCCAGAGGGATGATGTGGAGCTGCTGTGGAGCCTCCTGATCATCCTGCACCATGAAGTTCTTAGAGAGGCAAAGTTCCTGAGCTGGAGGAGGATTTCCCTGGTTTACAGCCATGTTTCACACAGAGAACAACCGTTCATGGCTCCAACTGCTCCGGGGTGGAACACAGAGGAGATCTGGGTCTGGTCCCCATCTGAGCCCACTGGTTTCCAGTTGGAGACTGGACAGGCTGGGTCCAAGGACCTGCCACATCCAGTTCTTTGCCAACAGCCTCTTGTAATTTTGTTTAGCGGTCCAGCAATTTCCCCTGAGAGTTCAGTAGTGCAATACCAGATTTCTGTTTTCTGAGAATAGACTTCCAAGACAGCCAAGTCATTCTGTGCCTTTGCCGGATTTTCTACCTGCCTGGTTTTCTGAATTTTGGACTGAATGAACAGTATCTGTTTTTTCCTCTACCCTGACTCTGTGTGTCCAACCTCTGAGTTCAAAGCAGCTGCTATGTCCACATATACACTAGGTACTCTCAATTGTATTTTATTTTATTGCATTTTAACTATGCACTTTAGTTATTGCTTACTCTGGTGTTAGAAAAATGTCTTCATGTTTTGTGTCTGTGCATTTTACCTCTTCACTGTGAGGTAGTAAACCATTTTTTCGTATTGTTTGTAGGTTTGGTCCATGTAAAAAAAATTGAAAATAAAGCTGACTTTGACTTTGAACTCTTTGAGCTCCTTTTCTATCTGACAGTCCTGACGAGAACTCATCTAAACTGGATCTCCATTCTTCAGAAGCCTGAGAAGAAAAGAAATGAAAACTGACCTCAGAGTCTCCAGTTTGCAGTTTGGACTCTCCAGTCCAGCAGACAGATGCTTCACTCCTGAATCCTTCAGGCTGTTGTCACTCAGGTCCAGATGTTTCAGATGGGAGGGGTTGGACTTCAGAGCTGAGGCCACAACTTCACAGTCCCTCTCTGAGAGTCCACAATTATAAAGTCTGTAATGAGACAAATAAATAAAATGTGTTATAAAGGAAGAAAACATTTCTATGAAGGTGATGTGTTGATGAGTGGACAGTTGGACACGTCCTGTTGGACATTTTGTCTCCACATCAGTGGTTGAGCTCATCTTCTCTGACCGTGTTTGACAGGAAACAATCATTGTCATCATCTCTCTCAGACCTTTGTTTAGATGAATGGAGACAAGACTGAGTTACATTGAGGCTTCCAGACTGTCCACAGTCTGTCAGTGGATCTGATCCAACATGAGGACATCTGGATGAGACAAACATTTGGACTGTCTTCACTGGTTAATGGACTCTGGATCTTTTTAGCTGAGCTCAGTGAATATGTGAATATTTCCAGTGAATATAATGAAATAGAAATAAAAGAGTCAAATGTAATAAGGATTAGAAATAAAGAGAAGAACAGCTTTAAATAGCTGGAGAACATCTGGGACTAAATACCACTGACTGTAATGTTTGCAGTGAACAGTGAAACACTGAAGAAAAATGAGAACGTGTGAAGAACTAAACTACTATTCTCCACTGATTCTGTTAATGATCACATCAGGACTCACCGAGCTTTTCTGCAGTTCCTCACAGCTGGGATCAGTCTCCGTCGTCCCTCCCATGTTGTGTTGTACTGATCCAGGTTCAACTCATCCAGAACCTCCTCTGACATCTGCAGCATGTAGGCCAGAGCTGAGCAGTGCATCTCAGAGAGTTTCTTCTCTGATCTTTTCTCTGACTTCAGGAACTCTTGGATCTCCTGATGAACTGAGAGGTCATTCATCTCCATCAGACAGTGGAAAATGTTGATGCTTCTGTCAGGAGACATTTTATCGGTGTTCATCTTCTTCAGGTTGTTGATGGTTCTCTGGATGATTTCTGGACTGTTCTTTCTCTGACCCAGCAGACCTCCTAAGAGTCTCTGGTTGGACTCCACAGAGAGGCCATGAAGGAAGCGAACTAACAGGTCCAGGTGACCATTTTTACTCTCCAGGGCTTTAATCATAACTCTGTTCAGAAACTCTTCCAGAGGTGAGTTATTGTAGTTTTCTCCCAGGAAGTCCTGCAGCTCCTCTGTCTTCCTGTTGGTGTAACAGTGGATCATGTAGACTGCAGCCAGAAACTCCTGAACACTCAGATGGACGAAGCAGAACACCTTCTCCTGGTACAGGCCTCTCTCCTCTTTAAAGATCTGTGTGAACACTCCTGAGTACACTGAGGCTGCTCTGATATCGATGCCACACTCTGTCAGGTCTGATTCATAGAAGATCAGGTTTCCTTTCAGTAGCTGATCAAAAGCCAGTTTTCCCAGAGACTCAATCATCTCGCTGGTCTCTGGACTCCAGTGTGGATCTGTCTCAGCTCCTCCATCATACTTGACCTTCTTGACTTTGGCCTGAACCACCAGGAAGTAGATGTACATCTCAGTCAGGGTCTTGGGCAGCTCTCCTCCCTCTCTGGTTTCCAGCACATCCTCCAGAACTGTAGCAGTGATCCAGC
Organism: Mugil cephalus; assembly: GCF_022458985.1. Lineage (NCBI taxonomy): Eukaryota > Metazoa > Chordata > Actinopteri > Mugiliformes > Mugilidae > Mugil > Mugil cephalus. The sequence goes on from NC_061782.1 coordinate 602,027, forward strand.
AGAAGACTGGGATGTGACACATGATGTGGAGGCTTCGTGATGTCTTGATGTGGGAGATGATCCTGCTGGCCTGCTCCTCATCTCTGAACCTCTTCCTGAAGTAATCCTCCTTCTGGGGGTCAGTGAACCCTCTGATCTCTGTCACCATGTCAACACACTCAGGAGGGATCTGATTGGCTGCTGCAGGTCGTGTGGTTATCCAGAGGCGAGCAGAGGGAAGCAGTTTTCCCCTGATGAGGTTTGTCAGCAGCACATCCACTGAGGTGGACTCTGTAACATCAGTCAGGATCTCAGTCTTGTGGAAGTCCAGAGGAAGTCGACACTCATCCAGACCATCAAAGATGAAAACAACCTGGAAGTCTTCAAAGCTGAAGATTCCTGCTTTTTTGGTTTCAGTGAAGAAGTGATGAACAAGTTCCACCAAGCTGAACTTTCTCTCTTTTACCACATTCAGCTCTCTGAAAGTCAATGGAAATATGAAGAGGATGTCCTGGTTCGCTTTGCCTTCAGCCCAGTCCAGAGTGAACTTCTGTGTTAAGACTGTTTTCCCAATGCCAGCCACTCCCTTTGTCATCACTCTTCTGATTGGTCCATGTCTTCCAGGTGAGGCTTTAAAGAGGTCTTCTTGTCGGATGATTGTTTCTGGTCTGTGTGGTTTCCTGGATGCTGTTTCAATCTGTCTGACCTCATGTTCATCATTGACCTCTGCAGTCCCTCCCTCTGTGATGTAGAGCTCTGTGTAGATCTCATTCAGAAGGGTTGAGTTTCCAGCTTTAGCAATCCCCTCAAACACACACTGGAACTTCTCCTTCAGACCAGATTTAACTTTACGTCCACAAACTGCAGCTTTAAGTCCTGAATGAAGAAACAAGAAATAAGATGAATGAATAAACTCTCCAGTAAATATTCCAACATGTCATTGCTGTAAAGAATGAGTGTGTGAATATATCTTGGTTCATTTCTTGAGACATTAGTAAATGTCTCATTTCTCCAGCAGCTTCAATGTTTAGAGAAATCCTCTTACTGCTCTGCAGACAGTCAGCCAGCTCCTCCTGCTTCATTCTCCTCAGGAAGTTCATTGTGATCTTCAGGAATAAATCTCTGCTGCTCCTCCTCTGCTCTTCATCCTCACCCTCCAACACCTCCTCATCCTCCCTCTGACTCTCTGAGCATTCTGGGTAATCTGGACTCACAACCTTCTGGATCTTCTTCAGCTCCTTCTTCACAAAAGTCATGATGTTGTCCTCCAGCAGCTGGAACAGAAACGATATGAATGACACAAGCAGACTGAAACCATGGAGACAAACATCAGATCCATGTTGGACACACTGACAGTCCACTGGTCTACAAAGAGCAGCATGGACATGATGGAAAGTAGTTGTTGTACATGTACAGACCAGAAAGATGGAGTCCAGTTGTGTCTGATGCTGCTGGGTAGACTGACCACTGAGAACCTCTGAGCTCTGCTGGTGGACTCTGTGGACCAATCATCAACAATTAGCTCTCATCCATTACAAGATAGAAGACACTACTCTGCTTCAAATATCCACTTATTGATCACCTCTTCTAAGGCTGTGTTTTCCCAACTACTGGAATGAACACAAGAAAGAAATATTCATGTTTTTCTAAGGTTCAACAGCTTCCAGAGACATAATGCTGATTACTCATCAACAGACAAGTTCATTTAGTTTATAGCTTCAAAACATTCCAACAATGTCCTCTTCCTCTGCATTTCTGTTTGCTCGCGTCATTTAAGGTCAGTCACTTTATACAATATTAGCTTTAGCCCTGGTAGCTTGTAAAAACATGGTTGTTACTGCCATGCATTTCTGTCTGAGTGAGAAACAGAGTGAAATCTAGAGCGACAGCTACCAGCCTGTAAAATAGTTCCAGATCTAGCTGTTACTGTCACATGTTCCAGGTTGAGTCAACGTTTGGAGATAATTCCCTGACTGTTACTGCTGAGCATCTCAGCTAGTGTCTGGTCAAGCCTACTACGCCTACTAGAGCCACTAGATGGTGCTATAACCTGTCTTCTTACATGAGAAGCTAGTCCCCATATAGTAGGTCACCACTGGTTTGGTTAACTAGTGTCCAAGCTCCACTACAAGGTTGAAACACAACACCATACCAACCACTGTTATACAACTGAATCTCACAACAATGGAGAATCCCTGTGTTGAGAAATGTATTTCTTCATCAGGTCAGAGCCTAAAGCCTGGTTACTCTGACTTCATAAGCAGCCTGTAAACAGGTTCATGGTTTCCACCCGGACATAGAAATGATCCTTGACACTTCCCACATCTGTGACAACCTTCAGTCTGCTCTTTCTGAACCTGACACTGTGACACCTTGCTAGCCAAAGAGCCTCATTTAAGAACACGAGAACAGATTCTGACATTCTGGCTGTGAAATTCTAGTCTGTCTGCATGTTATTTCAATTAAAATACAGTGGGACATTTATCTTTAGAGACATTAAAACACACCCTGTTGTACGACTGACTGACTGGTGGTTAGTTACAGAACATTCTGCAGAACCTGGTGCCTGGTTCATCAGGTGGAAGGAGCCAACAACTTACCTCTGACTTTGTTTAAATTTATCAATAAAGTCCTTGGACCGGTCGCTCTTAAAGGACACACAGCTGGGTTCAGGTCCAGGTTCATTCCTGTGAACAATGATGAGAGTCATGGACAGTTTAGACTCAGACATTTACTCCTTTGTGTTAATGTGATGCCACTTTAACACATTTCTGTCCTGTATGAATGAACATCCTGGTCACTTGTGAACAAAGGCCGCCTTCCTACATGATACAGGAGTGAAGTCAATGCTGTCAGATGAGTGTAGAGGCTGCAGGAGTTAAATATGCACCAGATCTACCAAACAGTGTATTTGAAAGTTCTGATGCCTCACTTGTTGCAGCCAACACTGAACAAGCTCAGTGACAGCTATTAATGATGGAGAGTCATGTTTTCAAGAGGAAACTAAGAACGAACATGACTCAACATCCAGCATGCACCTCTGACCATGGTGCTGCTGTGGAAAGGGTAAGCAGCACCAAGTTTGCAGTGTCACTACGCCCCAGGCATGGATGGACTAACAACAGACTTTTTTAAGGCCTACAGGGACGTCATTGCCCACGACCTGTTAGATGTTGTCAACAAAAGCTTAAGCACTGAGTCTCTCCCTACGCCCTGCAGGAGGGTTATAATCAGCCTCCTGAGGAAAAAGGGGAACCTGCAGGACCTGAAGAACTGGTGCCATGTGTCCCTTCTCTGCACAGACTACAAGATCCTCTCCAAGACTCGGTTGGTTGGTTGGTTTATTCATCCCTGAAGGGAAATTAGGTCGACATAGCAGTCCACTATTTGAATACAGTAAAATACAATAGAATAAAATACTGAGGTATAAAAATAAAAGCAAAGGTAAAAAACAGAGAATAGGACAAGGACACTTAAAAAACACAAGATATAGGTAGATATCGGTAGATAAGGTGCAGTGACAAGATGATGGCAGTAGTACTGATGATTTGATGGTAGTGTTATTGTAACTAAACAGTATATAATGGTAGTATAGTATATAATATAATATAATATATAATAATAAGAATATATAATAAAATCAGTATAATAACAGTATGTAGTACTAATAATGGCAGCATCAGTATGTAAAAATAATATACACATAGAAATGTGTCATGTGCAAGGTTAGCATTTGTACATAACTACAATATGTAAACATGTATTAATGCATGTGTATATATATACACACACACACAAAATAGGATATAATATATCGTATAGGTAAAATATATGAATATAACTTGACTATACTTTTTTTTCTCTTTTTTGTCTACATTTGTCTACATAGTTGAACACCACAGGGTGTCAACATTATGAGGTTGATGCAGTTATTTTCTTGCAGCTGAAAATTTTATTACTTCGGCGTCTGAGTGTGACCTTCACCAGTGAATAAACCTTGTAGTACTTAATTGCAGTGTAGTAAAATTTATATCAGGAATGGGCAGTGCTACACCTCAGTGAATAGACGGGGAGAACAAAGGACAGAAAAGATGTGGAAGGATGGACAGAGGAAGAGAGGCATGTGGTGCTGGTAGGAACTAGTGGTGTGTAGGGTTCTGTGCTTCCCACATCACCTCACTGAGGTTTGACTGGGTACAGGGAGGTGCTGTGTAGATCTCTAGAGAGATGAGAGAGTCCAGGGGGGTAAGGGTGTCCCAATAGAGGAGAGAAGTCTGCAATAGAGCACGTAGTGATAGAGTGAAAACAATAATCCAGCCCTTAATAGTCGGGACTCATCAATTCTTCTTGATGTGATCCAGCACGGGCTGGCAGGTGACAACACACATGCACGTGGGCATTCCCTAAATATGAGTGAGACCATTACCAGGGCCCAGGGTTAGGTCAGGAGACCCAACCCCCGAGAACCTCCACCCCAGTGTGGGGCGCATGGGCGACAAGGATGACGAACACTCCCAGACCGACCAAGGTAGAACAAGCTGGTGCAGGACAGAGCAGCCGCCCATACCTCCCAACCACCGCAGGCCCCCCAAGCCATGCCAAGGGATAACAGTGTACCTGTTACTGTGCTTCTTCAGTCCCTGATGAAGAAACAAGCCCCTACACCGTGACCCTGTGACCCTGTGACCCTGGATGTGGTGTGGTGCATTAAGAAAGGGGGCAAACAGGAGGGTTGGGTGGGTCAGAGGACTGCAGCACACTACTGTACTGGAGCCTGCCCTGACCCTGACCGATCCTGGGTAGACCCCCAAGGTGAGGTGCATTAAAAACCTGGGTTGGGTGTATGTGGTGTACGTAGCTATGGCTGTAATAAGTGACATGGTGTATAATGGAGTGCGAAGTGAGTGCAATTTAGGAGGCAGGCAAGTGAGGGCCAAGTCCCTGGCGGCAGGACCGAGGCGCAGCAGCAGCCCAGGGGACCCACAGACGGGGCGAGGGCCCCCAGGAAACTCAGAAAGACCAGACCCCGCCCCCAGCCCAGCACAGCAACCAGGATGCGACAGAGCCCCAGGAAACCCCAAAGAACCAACATCGACCAGCCGAGCAATGGCATCGCCTTCCCCCCCATCCACCCCTCGTGGTGGCAGGGGCGCTCCCAAGGCGGACAGAGACTTCTTCCTGAAGTCCACCAGCATCTCCTTCGTCTTCGTCACGTTCAGCTGCAGGTGGTTCTCCCCACACCACTTCACAAAGCGGTCAACCAGGGCCCTGTACTCAGCTGCCCCCCGTAATATGGATGAAGTCCAACGGCGACGAGCTCGATGTCCAGGCAACAGACCTGCTCTTTAACAGAGACGTGCCGGGGTGACACGAGGCCCCCTCCTTTCTTCTTGCCGGTCGCGGTGGTGTCTCTGACGGTTCGAACCGTCTGGAAGCCGGGGATGGCGACGTTTGAGTCAGGTATCTTCTCATGCAGCCACGTTTCTGTGAAACACATGATACTGGACTGTCTATACTCCCTCTGTGTCCTGACAAGCGCTTCCAGTTCGTCCACTTTATTCGCCAGCGACTTCACGTTTCCAGTGATAACTGCAGGGATGAAGGGCTTAAACTTTCTCTTCTCCATCCTTCATTTCACCCCCGCTCTGCAGCCTCGCCGTCTCCTGTTTAGCTCCTCTGGTATGGTAGGTCTCTCTCCGGCCAACATCATGGTACGCCTCAGGGCCATCAGCTGGTTGTGGGTGTAAACAATGCTGGCAAGTGGTGCCTGCAAGTGCAATTAAAAGTAGCAAAAAGTGTCCAATTTGTTGCAAAAGTATCTCCACGTTGTGGAGATGTACAGGACAGTGCAAAAATAAACACAAAAAATAAACAGCAATAATAAAAACACAAAACACCGACCGTAATACACGGAGCTGCTCCAGGCATCCATTAGTACAACGCCATCTTGAAAGATAATATCTATATTGATGACGTTTTGGAGGTCTCTTGTCAACTAGGTTTAAACATGGGCCTGATCGCACTAGATCAGGAAAAGGTTTTTCACTTGTGTTGTATAAAGACCAACAGACTTGCTCATACAATACCACGGTTCCTCTCTTGGTACTGTCAAAGAAGAACATTTTCCTCTTCTTCAGCCCAGGATCTTTATACCTTTTTGAAAGGATAGTCCAGCTATGCACAAATCACGTGACAATTTCTCACGTTTAGGTTATTTATTTTGCACACAGAGAATAGGTATTGATTCAGCACTAAGACTTTAGTCTAACCCCCTTAAGGGTGGGAGAGGGACAAAAAGCCCCAATCAAAACATACACAATGATTTTGTTGTAGCTATGTTCCATCCGTAGAGAAGGGAGGAGCGTTGCCTTGCATGAATCAATAGATTTCCACGTGTACCCCGAAACCGGCTTTAACTGGTTTACATGTGAAATATCATAGTGTGATGTATCCTAATCTGTGAGCAAACTGCAACAGAGCGGAAAACAACTCCTTATATGGTGAGATAGCAAGAGTTACATACTCCCTGTTTTTTACAGTGTCACACAACAGACTCAAGGCCATACTTAACCCCTTAATACCCAACAACACCCTATTATATACTTTTTTCTAGATCCACAAAGACACAGTGCAGCTCCTTCTGACCTTCTCTGTAGTCCTCCACCAGCACTCTCAAAGCATAAGACCAAACTGCTGCTCACTGATCTGAACCTCTTGACTTAACTTCACTTCAACAACTCTACCCATACCTTTGTGTGGCTGATCAACTTTATACCTCTGTAGTAACTGCAGCTCTACATCACCCTTGTTCTTGAAGATCGGCACAGTACACTCCTCCACTCATCAGGCTTCCTCTAACTCTTCATGATTGTCTGAAACAACCTGCTAAACAATCCACTGCCCTCCCTCCAGACATCTCCATTCCTCCACAGATATGTCCCCTGAGCCAAGTAAGACACTCACCAGTCTGCAAGAAGACAAGAGGAACCAGGACACTCAACATTTACTGATGCTTTACCTCTTTGGACCAGAACCACGTCCTCCTTTAAAATCAATACAATCCTCCTTCGACCAGTTGCTCTTCAAGGACACACAGCTGGGTCCAGGTCCATGTCCAGGAAGGTCTGCTGTCCTGAAAGTAAACCACCACAGATAAATGTTCATGTTGGATAAAAACTGATGAAAATAAATTCAAATCAGAGACGTCAGAAGTAAAAGGATGAAACAAACATGTTGAATAAACTCAGTGATGTAAGATGAACCTGCTTTAACCCAAAGAGGAGGAGACATGAAAGTAGAACCATCAGCTCCTCACGGAGGACAGCTTCACCCACTCTTTACCTCCTTGGACCAGAACCACGTCCTCCTTTAAAATCAATACAATCCTCCTTCGACCAGTTGCTCTTCAAGGACACACAGCTGGGTCCAGGTCCAGGTCCAGGAGGGTCTGCTGTCCTGAAAGTAAACCACCACAGATAAATGTTCACGTTGGATAAAAACTGATGAAAATAAATTCAAATCAGAGACGTCAGAAGTAAAAGGATGAAACAAACATGTTGCATAAACTCAGTGATGTAAGATGAACCTGCTTTAACCCAAAGAGGAGGAGACATGAAAGTAGAACCATCAGCTCCTCATAGAGGACAGCTTCACCCACTCTTTACCTCTTCCTCCTCTTTGGACCAGAACCACGTCCTCCTTTAAAATCCAAACAAATGTCCTTGGACTGGTCGCTCTTTAAGGACACACAGCTGGGTGCAGGTCCAGGAGAGTCTGGTCTCCTTAAAGTAAGCCACCACAGATAGATGTTCATGCTAGGCAAGGCAAGGCATTTTTATTTGTATAGCACATGAAGACAAAGCATTTAAAGATGAAGCATTTAAAAAGAGTGGCATAAAACAGAAAAAAAAATGGCAAAGAAAAAGAAAGAAGTATAAGACATACATTAAAACAATTAAGAGGGTTTACATTGCAGATCCAAGATCATGATTTAAAATTATTAACAGCTCAGCCATAAGCACATGGAAATAGAAATGTTTTTAACCTGGATTTAAAGGTGCTCACAGTTGGGGCTGACTTGAGATCTGCTCGTAGTTTGTTCCAGTTGTGTGCAGCATAACAGCTAAATGCTGCTTCACCATGTCTGGTTTGAACTCTGTGCTCCACTATCTGACCTGAGTCAGTAGATCTCTGAGCTCTACTGGGTTTATACTTCTTTTAACATGACATTCATGTATTCTGGACCTAAACCATTCAGTGATTTGTAAACCAGTAGCAGAACTTTAAAATCTATTCTGTATTCTCTGGTCTTTAGTTTCTACTGACAGTGACTCACAGTGTTTACTGACAATAACCCTGTTCTCTTTGTTGTCAAAAACAATGACTTGAGTTTTATCTTGGTTTAACTGAAGGAAATTTTGGTTCATCCAATTTTTGACTCGCTCTAAGCAGTGACACAATGACTCTATTGGACTGCAGTCATCTCGAGACAGTGTGAGATATATCTGAGTGTCATCTGCATAACTATGATAGTTGACATTAGAATGTTGCAGAATTTGGCCCAAAGGCAGCATATATAGGCTGAACAGTAGGGGCCCAAGGACGGACCCCTGAGGAACTCCATATGTCATAGTCACTCGGTCAGATTGATAATTTCCAATGGCCACAAAATAACGCCGCTCCTCCAAGTAGGACCTGAACCATTCTAGGACTGTTCCGTTGAGTCCTATCCTGGTTTCCAACTGTTCAGCAGTATACTGTGATCCACGCTGAGATCCAGCAGGACCAGAACTGACACCTTGCCTGAGTCAGTGTTCAACCTTATGTCATTTAACACTCGAATAAGAGCTGTTTCTGTACTGTGGTGAGGTCGGAAGCCTAATTAAAATTTGTCAGAGAGTCCACTGGAGTTCAAGAAGTTGCTTGATTAAAAACCACTTTCTCAACGATCCTGGCTATAAAAGGAAGACTTGAGGTAGGTCTATAGTTGGTTAAAATTGAAGCATCCATCGTTCTCTTTTTTAAGCGTGGCCTGATGGCAGATACTTTTAGGAGTTTAGGAAATGTGCCTGATTGAAGTGAATAATCTATTATTTACTGAAGATCTGTTTGGACAGAGCTTATGATAGTTTTAAAAAAAGTCAGATGGCACCGTGTCAAGACAGCATGTCGATGGTTTAAGATGCTGAACTGTTTGCTCTATGTATACTGTATTAAATTCTGACATCATAGTTGATTTATTCCTAGGTGATTTCAAGCATTGTGTCATTTTAATATTTTTCTGATTTGTGTTGATATTTAGTCTTACAAATGAGATTTTTTCATTGAAAAAGGAGGCAAATTGATTGCATTTTTCTGTGGAAGAAAGTTCTGAAAATATTTCTTTTGGGGGCGTTGAGTGAGTGTTGTTGATGTTCTTATTAATCATTTCAGATAGGTGCTGCTGTCTAGCCTTGAGTAACCCGTGGTTAAAATTAAAAAGACTTTGTTTGAAGAGGTCATGGTGGATTTGAAGTTTAGTTTTTCTCCATTTACACTCTGCTTTCCCGCATTCTGTTTTCAAAGCCTTTACCATCATAGTGTTCCTCCATGATGTTTTCTGTCTGCTCGAGGTCTCCTTAGTTTTTATAGGTGCAACAGTATCTATGACATTTGAGATTTTGGAGTTGAAATTACCCAAGAGTTCATCAACTGTCTCTGCACTCATGGTTGGTAACATAGTTATAGCCTCCATAAACTTAGCACTGGTGTTTTCATTTATGTACCTTTTTTTAACAGACACAGAGGTTAATTGAGTGTTTGGAGTTATCTGTAAATCAAAGAACACAGAAATGATCAGAAAGAGCCAAGTCCTTAATATCAACAGAAGAAATGTCAACACCTTTTGAGATAAGCAGATCCAGAGTGTGGCCTCGAGTGTGTGTGGTCACTTTCACATGTTGGAAGAGGCCAAATGTGTCAAGTAGAGAACAAAGTTCTTTGGCATTTTTGGCTCATGTTATTGTCTATGTGAATATTAAAATCCCCTGTTATGATAAAAAAACTTGTAGTCAGTACAGAAAACTGACAGTAGTTCAGCGGAGTGGAAGTGGAGAGAGTTGAGAGCAGGATGGGGTCTGGGGGGTGAAGGTTGGGAGTCTCCTGTTGGGGCTGGGGGAGACTCCATTTGTTGGGGTAAGGGTGATGAAGTTGCCGGTTCTTTCCGGATCCACTGTCTTCCGTGGTCAGTCCTTATCTCCATGCCCTCAACAGAGCGCCGTCTTATCTGTTGATTTGGCTTTTCCTGCTTCTTGTTCTTGACACGGGCTGCTGGTGTGTGACGCAGAGAATAAGAAATGTTGGAGCTTAGCAGCTATACTCCTGACTTGTTAAGGCAAAATCCATCTGCCTTAAAGAGGTCCCTGCGTCCCCAAAAGATGTTGAAATTATCAATAAAGTTCATTGACTTTGAGCCATCTGTTTAGCATCATCGGCCTGCTGAATCTCTCATCTCCTCGCCAAACCGTCGGTAGGCGTCCACTGAAAAACACCTCAGTATTTAAACACAGAGCTTTGTTCATCAGATCAATAAAGTCTCGTTTTAATGCCTCTGATTGTTGCTTCACAACATCAAGGGCTCCTGTGTGTATGATGAGAGATTTCAGTGTCAGATGCTCAGCAGCAACGTTTAGTATCTTCTTTGAGATATCAGACACCATGTTGTTGGTATAACAGAGTACTATGGTGTTTTTCTTGGTGCAAAATCGTTTTATTTCATTCACAGCTCCGTCACCCACTATCAGAGTTTGAGGCCCAGTGGTTAGCTCTTTTGTTAGCCTTGTAGCATAAGATTTAGCCTCATACCTTTCTCTGGTACTGTGAGATGAACCTTCTTTTCAGGGTTGTGTGTAAGTGGAGCAAATCTATTCTCTTGTAGAATCCCTGTGTCTTGGGACGATTTGCTCTTAGTTTTTGTAGTAGCCTCGGTCCATGGTTACTTTCTCCTTGGTACTGGGGTTGAAGGGACATTTCTGTGTGATGGCAGTGCAGGTCACTCAGTGTCATCATGAGTCTCCGGGTGCTGGGTTCTGCCTGATAACCGTCTTCCCACATCCGAAGGAGGGGATTTGTGGTGCTTTGGCTTTGCACCAAGAAAGTTCCAGGGAGGACAGGTTGCTTTACTATCATTTGCACCTGGCTCTGGCGTCTTTGTGGTGCTAGTTAGCTTTCTGTTAGGCTGTTCCCTTTCAGTATTTTGGGATAACGGCAGAGTAGTTTCATTCCCATAATATCCATTTATCTCCACGTTCACTTTGAGACGATGAATTTGTGTTTCCAGTACTATTATCTTCTGGAGCAGTTTGTGGTAATCATCCGTGGAAAAGGGAGGCATCTTGCTGCTAATTAGCCTCTGTTAGCTGAGTTCCTCAATCCCAGTAACGATAGTGGAGGCCTGTGCTACTGATAAGCCACACTCACAAAGTAAAATTTTTTAAAATAATAGTGGTAGCCTCTGATAACTACCTAAATTGAGCTCCCAGTGATATGTAGGTATCCAGGACCTGCTTTCCATAACAGTATTTGCAAGAGGAAAGGATTGCAATGCAAGAGTGGAGAGCAGAGGGGTAAAGCGTCTGCACTCAAGCAAAGAATCAGCAGTATAGATAAAAACTGATGAGAATAAATTCAAATCAGAGACGTCAGAAGTAAAAGGATGAAACAAACATGTTGAATAAACTCAGTGATGTAAGAGTGATGAACCAGCTTTAACCCAAAAAGGAGGAGACGTGAAAGTAGAACCATCAGCTCCTCATGGAGGACAGCTTCACCCACTCTTTACCTCTTTGGACCAGAACCACGTCCTCCTTTAAAAGTAATCCAATCCTCCTTTGACTGGTTGCTCTTCAAGGACACACAGCTGGGTCCTGGTCCAGGTCCAGATCCAGGTCCAGGTCCAGGTCCAGGTTCAGGTCCAGGTCCCTCCAGTCTGTCCTCTCTCTGGTCCATGCTGCTGAATTCACTCCTTCTACTTTCACCTGCAGAGGAAACACTGATCATTCATGTGAACATCCACTGAAAGTCCACTAGATGGAGCCAAGGAGGACACATATTCTAATTAAAATTAAATTAGAAAACCTTTATTTGTTCCACAACGGGGAAATTGCTGTTTGCAGCGGGATACATAGGGACAGAAAAATAACAAGAATAAAGAGTGGACTGTATAAAAGATAAATAAGACAAAAAATACAATAGAATAATAATATACAAGTAAGATTAGACAAGACTTGTCATTGTTAGCAGCAGAGACATTCAGCATCACAGACACTGCACACAGTGCACACATGGGTGGAATAAAGAATAAAATATAAGAATATAAAAAATATAAAAATGATAGATATCACAACGTCAAAGTGCTGTTACGCGTGTGGTTATTAAAGTGAACTTCATATTATCCACATTAGCTGTTCTCCAGCACATGGATGGAAACACTGGATATTTGAATTCTCTTGAATTTCACCTCCACATGATGGATAAATCTTATCTGACAGTACTGGAGGAAAAGTGCTCACTTACTTATTTGATGGATTATGGTTCAGATTTTTTAAAAATCCGGTTTCTTTCATAGGTTTTTATGATCACAACAAAACGTTGCTCACTCTTACTGAACAGCAGCTGAAGTCATTTCACTGTGAAGTTTCGAAGAAATGATAAAGTAATTGACTTTCCTTTTCTTTTCTCACCCAAACTATCTCAAATCATTCTGACACAGACCATTAACTTACATTCAAACTGTCCTTTGTTCTTTAGTAACCATACAAAAATACTGACTTGCAAAAATGTAGAGCATTTAAAGTCGTCTATATTTGGTTCAGTGGAAACGACTGCTGCCCCTCAAACTGGTCCAAAAAAGAAAATGAAATAAAAGAAGAAACTACAAAGCTCAAGCTAACATTAACACTAATATCACGTCTAAACTTCTCTTTCTATGTACGATGCTTCCTCCTCCACCGAAAGTCAAAATGAACATAAATCAACTTTACACTAATCTGAAGAACCCCGGTCAGGGAGAACCTGACTGTGAAATCAAACTAAGAATCTCTTTTGTAAAGAACGTTGTTGAAACTCAGAGCAGAAATGTTCATTGGATAAAAGTTAATAAAACACACTGGAATAAACTAACAGAGTCTAAACAGATGTTCCATATCATCCATGCAGTCGCACCAAACATTTATTCACAATCTTCAACTTAACTAATCCAAACACACTTAAAGTAATAATATAACTTTATGTTTAACTAACAGGTTCACATTTAGGCCACGGAACAAACAAAACAAAAAAGACACCGATGGTCAAAAACTCCAAACTCCTGTCAGAGTAATGAGCTCTTCTCCTGTTTCCTCCAGCCAGTGTGGTCCATAGGGGACTGCATGAAACACAAACCAATAAAAGCAAACACACGAGTGTGTGTACAGGAACAGTGAGAGATGTTGTGAACTAGAATTAAATCCGTAATTAAATGGACTTTTTATATGTGAAGCATCGAACAGAAGTAGAAACGTAGGAAACATCTGTCTGCGGCTCACGTGCAGCACAACATGGACATATTCACTTCAAGCAGATTCTCTTCAGCATCAAGTAGTGGAGTAAAAGTACTTAGTTAGTTTCAGGACTCTACGTTACAAAATCAGATCAACTTCTACAGACAGTTTCAAAGTAAAAGCCCGACTGTGTCCTCGATGAAAAGATGAAGGAAAGAAAATCACCTTCAATCATATTCATGCACCGAGTGACACAAACGGACCAGAGACACAAAATGGAGGATGAGTTTGATCCAGACTCTTTCCTTTCAGCTTGACCGAGTTTAACGTGAACTATGAAGCGGCAGATTTCTGCTGGAACTGAGCTGATGATGAAGAAAACACCACAAACTGCTTCATTACCTACTACTTATAGACAAAGATCTGAGACACGACTCTGGAGAAAGAGAAAGTAAAGTCAAACCAGGAAACAAACAAGAGAAGAGGAGGAGCCAAAGTAAAGAAGTGATCAGCTGTTTAAAGGAACATCACTGAATAAAACACATGAAACTGGAGCCAGAGAAACACAGTGGATTAGATTTATTCACCATTCATACTTCATACTGGCATCGACCTCTGGGTGTTTAGTTCCTCTCAACTCTCTCTGAATAGTGTTGAACCTGTTGTGTGCTCTTCATATTTTTGTTACTCAGTGTTTGTGGGTCTGGTGGACTCGCTGCATTTTGGAATTTTACTTAACACTGAACATTTAGCACTTATCTTTCATTCACAGGGCATTCGTGGCAGACACACAGTAACTGTAGATGACTCTGCAGACGGTGGTTGTGTAGGTGGGGTTGATGGGGCATCAGCGTCCTCCTGAATCCTCCTCATGACGGCTGCAGAGACTGAGAACGTTATATTCTCTGGATCTGAGGTCTTTCTCTGTTCCTCCAGAAAGAGGCAGTTTTTTAAACTAAATAAAATATAAAACAATTTTACTGTATGAAATTTATTCACACAAAAAAAAGTAATTAGTGCAAAAATAAGGAAAAGAAACAATGTAACAAAAATATAAATGTGACAATGTCAACAACACAATAACATTGGAAAATAAAGTCAATAACAGCCGTCAGTTGAGCAAAATAAGTAAACAAAAAGAATAATAAATCTAAAAATTGTCAGTGTCAAACTGTCTGTATCCACCGTTTACTACGGGTGTGGATGGAGAAGCTCCTGATGTTCACAGATTTGAAGAGAAGCTGAACTCTTGAGGAGTAATTTGGTATCGATACTATCGATATTTAGATCGATATCCGCAGCCCTAGCAGATATGTCCCATCACTTCTTACCTACTGCTCTTGGCTAGGCTAGTTAGCTGGTGTCTTGTAGTTGGTTGCTAGTTGGTAGTGGACTGTTAGCCTGCTGTTTCGGTTTTTCAGTCGGACTGAGCTTCTTAATGTATTTTGCCTCAGATCTTGGCAGAAGGGATTGTAACTTCTCATCCTGTGTAATAATGACGGCCCTAAGAACAAGCAGAAACTAAAGACAGTTGCAGTAGAGGCCTGGTGAGCAACCCAGCATCTGGTCACGTCTATGTGTTTCAGACTTCAGGCTGTAATTGACTGAAAGGGATTTGCAACCAAATATTAAAAAAAATGAAAGTTTGATTGGATTGTTAATTTGTCCCATTACTTTTGGTGCCATAAAAAGCGGGAGGCAAATGGACAAACTGTTGTAAATCGGACACCGCTGACCTGATTTGGATGTAAATGCCCACAAATTAAAGCACATCTTGTTTGTTTCATTTCAAATCCACTGTGGTGTTGTGTAGAGCCAAAAAGAGGAGAAATGTGATGATGTTCCAATATTTATGATGTGTACAGATGTGCCAACACTCCTCTTCTAAAACAATATGACTAGATGTGTTATACATAGTGGTCCATAAGTACATGGTCGAGGGTTCATTGTTGCTGCCTTAGTCCCATTTTCTGTTCCGAGGTGAGTTCTTCATCTCATTGGAGTTTTACTGTTTGATAGTTTTACTGTACTTTATATTGCGTGTATCCAGGTTGTAAAGCAGTAATTTGTGTGTGAAAATATCATGGCATGCAACAGTCTTTTTACTGTTGAGGCCCAAACAGGACTGATTAAGCCAATGAGATACAGGTGTCAGTGCTGCTGATCATTTTGCAGCAGCTTCCTGTTTTGTTTTTGCATGGACATATAGTTCGGTATCATCAGCATAAAGTTGCAGACTAACATTTGGGAAAACGTTAATTTACATAGAGACTGAATGGAGTGGGTCTGAGAATGGAACCTTGGGGTACACCAGTAGAGTAGCTGAGGTGACATCGAGTTTTCAATCTGCACAGTGTGTTTTCTGTTTGACAGACATGATCTCATCCAGCAGAGTGCTCCATCTGAAAAGTTAAAGAGGGACAGTTTGAAAGGAAAATGTCATTTAATGAGTCAAAAGCTCCTTTCAAGTCCAAGAAAACAGCTCCTGCATAATCCCCATGGTCCAGAAAACTTTTGATGTTCTCATGAAAATAATAAATCACTGTCTCGCTTGAGTGGTGTTTACAGAATCCAAACTGCACTGGATGGAGTGGGTTATGCCCGTTTGTCCTAATGATTTAACCAACTGATGATCAACATTATACTGAAGGCAGCAATAAAACAAACTGTGATCTAGTTGGTTGATTATTATTCTTTTAATTTTCTCTCTGAACGTATCCAGTATCTCATCTCATCCATGTCCTGCATCAGAATATTCTTTAATCACCAGCAGCACTTGTGTTTTGATAACGGTGTGTGTGGTGAACCTACCTGTTCCAGGTTAATGTCAATTTCTCCTTTGTTGTAGTGATTTGCATCTCAGGGCCACTGTAGTTTGAGTTCGAAGAAATAATAATTAATATTATTTTTAAATTGATAAAAAATGAAAACACAACACCACACATGGTGTACTTTAACTCAAAGTCCCCACGCTGATGTAAACCTAGAAGCAGTGACCTTTATCTGCCAGGAGGTGGCAGCATAGACACATTAACCCTTCAATTTTATTTTATTATTTATCTTTTATAACCTACACATTTTACTCTTGATTCAGGGTTTCTGTAGGTTTCATCAGGGGAAATGTTTTTGAGTGTGAAGTGAAATCGTTTTAAGACCATTAAACCTACTGGGACCTACTAGGCCTGGGCCACAGGAGGTTACACTGCACATGAGTTGCAATGCAAAATATGCTAATGTCTTTTCATGTCTTTTTAATGACTTTTTAAGACCTTAAATTGAAATGGCCAACTTAAGTTGTTTTGTAGTTGTTTGTTTTAAATCCTCAACTCAATCCACACACTACATTAAGATTTCTTCATGTAGTGTGTGGATTGACATGAGGAAATGATAGATGTTTTGGAACAAGCTGTAAAGTCTCGTTCTCTCTGTTATTAGAGAGAACCACTGTTCCTCCTGGTTGTACCTAATGAAGTGGCCAGGATGTTTAGGATGTTAGTCTCATGCGGAGGAACCAGAACCAGAGTTTCATCTGATGAACTTGTTAAATTAGTTGATGTTCATTTAAACAATGGAGGAACTATTACATTACAGAACCTTAAAGCGTGTTATGCTAGTTAGCCGTTAGCGCTATCTATCTGGTGAGATCTGGACGTACAGAGCTTCACCTCCTCCACGTTTTGTTATGTTACAGCCTTAAAATGGATTGAATTAAGTTTTAATTTAAAAAACACCCCATCAAAAAAGTTTTGCCTTTACCATGAGGTCCTGTTTCCACTGATCATCCTGGATCATCCATGTTTCTACAGCTTGGTTGTTCAGGAGCTGGACTTGGTCCCTTAGTTCCAGTCAGAGGAACTCTGAAGACATTCTGGACAGTAACATGCTCCCAGCTCAGTGGGACCAGTTTGGGGACGACCCCCTTCCTGTTCCACCAGGACTGAGAACCAGAGACAAAGCCAGGTCCAGGAAGACCTGGATGAGGAGGAACTGGACTGGCCTCCCAGAGTCCTGACCTGTGAGTCAGACCTTCTCCTCCAACATCACTAATGAGCTTCTGGGACCAACTCAGTCCTGAACCAGAAGAGCTGGAGCTGTTAGAGACGTCCAATTAAAGCTGGAGACGCTGGAGCTCACATGGAGGAAGGGAGGTACAGTAAATAATTTAATCCTTTTATGACTGTAACATAACATGAGGAGGAAGAGGTGATTATTTTCATTCTTCGTGAACTAAACGTTTCAGCCTGAACCAGAGGAGCTGAAGGAATGAGACACGACAGCGTCTGAAGTTTGAAGCTTTTAATCTTCTCAGTGTCGACAGAGTAGAAAAATAAGCTCCGAAAATAGACAAGAAAAATAACCTCTCTGAAACTAACTCACTGAACCTGAACTCAACCTCGTGGTTGCGTTTGACTCCGCCCACTTGGAGCACTAGGTGGGCGGAGTCAGATCTCTGTTCACTGTCTAAGCTCCTCCTCTCAGCTTCATGAGCTCGTTCATGTCTTTCTATTCATTCGCTAACTGGAGTCGGTTAAATATTAAAGACGAGGAGGCTGCTGGGAGACGGATCTCTGGAGGGGGCGCCGGGCCAGACGGGGGTCCCACGAGGACCTGGGCTGGACTGCCGCCCTGTAGTCCCGGTCCCGGGAGGAGCCGGGCTGGAACATCCGGTAGTCTTGTTCCCATGAGGAGCTGTGCTGTACCCTTCTGTAGTCCAGGGTCTGGGAGGAGCCGGGCTGGACCATCCTGTAGTCCTGGTCTTGGGAGGAGCCGGGCTAGACCATCCTATAGTCCTGGTCTTGGGAGGAGCCGGGCTGGACCATCCTGTAGTCCTGGTCTTGGGAGGAGCCGGGCTAGACCATCCTATAGTCTGGGTTCCGGCGCCAGTCGCTGTCAGGGGGGACGTCGAGGCGGAGAGGGGCGTAGTGGACGTGGACTCCGTCGGTGTTGGAGGAGCGGCGAGAGCAGGCCAGGGTGGCGTAGAGATCAGTGAGACATAAAGTGAGACATAAAGCAGACTGCAGCTCCTGCTCCTATGAAATAAATATGTGGAACAGGAGGAAAAACATGTGGAATCTCCACAACAACAGGAAGGACTTTTGATGCTGGCAGGTTGACATGTGTCTGAATCATTGATGAGGGACTGGACTTGATTTGTTGGAGCTCTGTGAAGAGTTGAAGTGCAGCTCTGTTGATGGTCTTAAATGGAGACCATGTGGATGAAGCTCTCCTCTCCACCTCCCAGTAACATGGTCCAGTCAGAGTCTGCTTCAACCTCTGGATCATCAGGACACAGCTCATCCTCTCACAACACACACCCTCCTGGTTAATATAACTTCCACCTGTAGAGAGGAGGAGAAAGAAGAGAGGAGGTGAAGGAGTGTTTCCCTTCATCATCACATCCAGTAGAAAGAGCAGCAGGGACTTGAGTCCTGTTCAGAGCAGCAGTGGAGCAGCTGTGGAGTTCAGCCAGCTTCCTTTTAGCTTCATGTTAACGTGTTGGAGTGAACACACACAGACCTGCAGAGACTTTTAGCATCAAGTCTGTTTCCTCTGCAGATTTCACTAAGAAACTGCTGAGAGTCCTGAACGCTTCATTACTGCACCAACACTTTAGTGATGGATTTACTGCTGCTCCATGGAAACAAAGATCAGCTGACTAAGAAACTCATGGTTACTAAATGTAATGCTGCTTCTGTGATGTGCAGGCTTCAGTCAGAGTGATCTCAGAGCTGTGATCAGTTGTTGATCAGATGTGATGAATGACCACCACTGTCTCTATACATCTTGGAAGGCTGTCAGCTGGAATCCAGCTTTATTTCCTGGACACATCAACACAACAACAACAGTCGTCTTCACATCAACTCAAACACATGATCACAACGAGCTTCTGGCTCATCTGATTGGCTGACTGTTGTCTCTCTCTCTGTCTTTCTGTCCAATCCTGAAGCCTGTCTCCATTCTCCTCTCACAGCTTTATTGAGAAGCTGCAGGTTTACAGGAAACACTGGATCTTTGATACTAACTGTGTTTAGGATGATACTGATGAAAGCAGCATGGACTGACTGGAACCCTCTACTCACCTCAGAGTCTCCAGTTTATAGTCTGGACTCTCCACAAGATCAAGAAGCCGCTTCACATCTGACTCCTTCAGGGTGTTGTTACTCAGGTCCAGATGTTTCAGATGGGAGGGGTTGGACTTCAGAGCTGAGACCAGAGAATCACAGCTGATCTCTGACAAACTGCAGCTCATCAACCTGAATAAAGAATAAAACATGTAGATTAAATCCTGAATAATTCAATCAGATGTGTTCAGGTTTTAAATGTTCAGCTCAACATTACTGTGTCCTAACAGCCTTTAAGCTTCACTGACTTTAACAACTAACAGAGGACATTTTCTACAGTTTCTCTGAGTCAAATACTTATGAACTTTCTGTGAAACAAACTCACACAATGAAAATAAAGTTAATAAAAATTACCTGTTGAATTGTTAGTAATTTATTTTGGTGTGTCCAGCTCAAACATTCACTTAAGTTACATTTAGAGATTTTATCAAGTTATTTGTTATTGTGATATTTACTAAGACATTGATTAATTACTTTCAGTGAACTCGTCTTGAACTAAAGGACAGTTACAGATTCATGGAGGAAAGTTGTGGATGAACATGAATTAGATTCAGTTGGTGATTAAACATATCAGATCTACAACAGTAACAGACAGTGAACTGACCTCAGAGTCTCCAGTCTACAGTCTGGACTCTCCAGAAAACCACACAGCTGCTTCACTCCTGAATCCTTCAGGTTGTTTCCATTCAGGTCCAGATGTTTCAGATGGGAGGGGTTGGACTTCAGAGCTGGTCCCAGAGAATCACAGCTGATCTCTGACAAACTGCATCTCCACAACCTGAATAAAGAATAAAATATGTAGATGAAATCTCCTCTCCATGTCTGAGTGACTTTGTCCTTGTGTTATTGTGGATCTCCATCATGTCTTCTACAGACAGTAATATGTGACAGTGTGAGGTGTGTGAGCTCCTTCCAGCAGCTGTGGTTCAGAGAGAATGGACTGATACATGGATCACAGCAGGTTTGACTCCAAATGAAATGTGAGTGAATGATGATGAAACAGCAGGAAGCTCAGACACTAAACAGACCTCAAACACCTGCATCTGAACACATGATCTCATCTGTGTGTGTTGACCAGGAATGAAGTACAGTTATTGAAATGACTGGTTTATATCAAATACCAGTATTTTTTACATTATGATATGAATCTTTAATATATCAGCATACTGGTGTATTTGATTAGACAGCGTTCAGAACGATGCACCGAGGACAATGTTTCAGATGGGATCTTTTTTTGTTTTTTTTAGGGCAACCAGACGCCGTCGTATAGTGGGGAAGGTGATCACAGTTCTAAGGGCCTGCAGTCCATTAGACCACACACACATCACCCCGTCACATCTATGACTAAATTATTATACATAAACTTAACTAAATATATTCATACGTATTCATGAATCCGAAAACAATATTCTAATCATTTCACTAACAACCCTGCCCCTTCTTAAAAATGGTTTCATTGGGTGAGAGACAGGCCACACTCTGCACTGTAAAAAAAAAAAAGCAACGGCATACTTTCTCGTAAAAATACAGTAATTTACCATAATTAAAATACAGTAATTTGCCATAATTAAAATACAGTAATTTGCCATAATTAAAATACAGTTTGTACTTGTAATTTTAACAAGATTTTGCCATATTTTCAGGTTGTTTAAACGTTTAATTAGAAACATGTTCACATTTTAAAACAATTAAATCACCTAGAAATATGGTAAATAAATGTTGTATTACGAAAAATAATGCTTAAATTTACATAAATGTGCTGTTATTAAACGATTTTAATGACATTATTTTATCGGAAGAGATTGTATAATAATTTATATTTCATGTAATACAACAGTATATGACACAAAATAATGTGATTAATCTTTCAAAACACATAAAAAACTGTTGCAAAACTAAAAATTGTTTTATGGTGTTTTTAACGTTTAATTAGAAACATTTTACATTTTAAAATAATGAAATTACCCATAAAGACAGCAAATTAACATTGTAATATGAATAATAATGCTTAAAGTTACAGAAATGTGCTCTTATTAGTTGTTTTAATGGCATTATTTTATTTAAAAAGGCTGTATGCTATATTAGATTAGATGTAATATAACAGTATACAACAATATTTGATCTTTTCAAAACATGAGAACATGAGAAAAAATGAGACCAAGCTGAACAAGAACAGCTACAATTTCCCATTCTCCGTATTTTTATTCAACTGTAGCAGGTAGCCATTATTACAGCAATATTCAAAAATCTATTCAATTAAAATGACTGGTTCTGAAACAAAAAACAAAATTCAACTGAACTGGTAATGAAAGAAAAAAGTAAAAAAAAAAAAAAAAAAAAAAAATCGATTTATGAAATGAAATAACTGCTACAGAGAAAACGAAATTGCATTTATGTAACATAACAGGGATTTATCCATGGTTGGCTTACCTGGGGTCGAATAGTCCAATAAATAGCGAGCTGGACCTGCGGCGGGTGTCGTACGTCGGCAGTTGTGGTGTATATTTTGTGCAACAAAAAATTAAATACATTTTATTTTAATGTTAAAAGATCACCATCAATTCAAATTTAGAATTATATTTAAAAAACTAACGCAATAAAATAAAAATACATTTGAATTAAATACTTGACAGCAACTAGTAAATGAGCTGCAATGCACTGTGGGAGTTCAGTGTTTTTTGGTTGATGTTACAACCATGAGTGTGGTGTGGCATTCAGTGTCATTCAGTTGTTGTGTAACTGACTAGTTGCCGCTATTCTGAGGCAGTTAGTTAGCGTGAAAAAGTGAACGGCTTTGATCAGTGTCGTTGCTCCGCACCGCTCGCTGCAGAGCTGCAACAGAGGAACGAAAGAGCTGCATGCGGCTCAGGAGCCACGGGTTCCCGACCCCTGCTCTATACAGCTGACGAGGTGTGGTGTCCATACTTGAACTACTTGTTGATCGTAGTGAAGTTGCTGTTTCTGAGCTGTAACCACCTGAAGAGAAGACATAAAAATATTAGCTGTTATTAAATAATAACAGCTAATAACAGTTTAAGAGGCAGGACCAGGATAAAGGTGCAAGAAGATACACCCTTTTCCAACACCACAGCAGTCACACGAGTCCCACTATAGACGACACCGTTGCTTTGGGACAGACAAGCTTGCAAGATCTCAACACACTACAAAGAAAATACACACCAGGCTGACTATACATGGGAACTAAATGAACAACATATTCTTGTGGGGAACTATTGCTACTGCTGGATAAAAAAGTCATTTTTTCTGTACATTGTGATAAAATATCCTGTGTTCATCCCATAATCCCATCCCATCATTAGTTGTGTGTCATTTGATACCGAATCAGAATCTAGAGAAGATGGACCCAACTGATGATACTCATATCTAAGCACACTGTCAATTCACTGCTGCTGATTGTACTATATTACACTAAGTTACAGGTAGATTATGTCATTTTTCAGCCCATCTAACCCAAAAGAGTAATTGTGTGCAACAGATGCATGTAGTCACCAGAGAGGGGCATCTCATCAGACTGTGTTACTGGACTTGTACTGGTACTGGCTCTGCTCAACTGTTGGTTGCTCTGGCTGCTTGGAGGACTGTCCAAGACATGTTGTTGGCCTTATTAAAGGACAGATAGTAGTAATATTTAAACACAGACATCACATAGCTCAATCTGGGTTTATTATTACCTAACATAATTATATCCTCAGTAGCCATTGATATATTTTAAACTGTTCCTTTCTCAATATAATGCAGTACACCATCACTAAGACCCACTATGAAATCAATGATGAACAAGGTGTAGTGTATAGTCATCACCTTTTTCAAAACATCAACAAAATTGTAGAGAAGATTCTTTGAAGTATAATTCAAAGTAGACCTGCTGTATTGGACTGCATTGATTAATACAGGTGGACCTAATAAGCAGATTTTGACTATGCACATTTTTGTAATGTGAAAGTTTATTCTGTACAAATTGAAACACATACTTGTCTTTTTGAGCAGTGACAGACGTTTCCTGGCTTCAACTGGTCTGAGGACAGAAAGGAGGTCACTCTCCTGCAGGTAGCTCAGGTCCTCAACTCCTAAACATTGCAGATGCTCCATCAGTTTAGGCACTGATTTGATGAAAGACAGAAGCGGACTCTCTGCATCCATGACTAGGAGGACTAGAAGGGATGAAAAAGATTGTTACTGTCAGATTTTAATCTTTCAAACTCCAGATGACTCAACAATGCTATGCTTAAGTGAAATTACTCTTGTCCCACAAAGCTTATACACATGCAAATGGTAATAATCTAGTTTCTGCTCAGGCTTCCAACATTTCATGCTTTTTTCACTTCATACAATGCAAATGCTGGCACATAGGACACATCATGAGGTGTAACAATAAAGTATACGTGCTGGTCCTGCATCACAAGCATGAGTTGAATGTCTGAATTCAAGTGCCTCACCTTGGTTTAAACACAGAAAGACCCTTTTTGTACTAAGTGCCTTTCTGCTGCATCTCGGTAGCTGCTCAACATTGGGTTCTTTGACTAAGGTTTCTCCTACTGCGGAGCGCACTGCTTCACTGTACAGTTCTACTTCAGTTCCCCTCAATAAACTAGAAAATGATTGTTAGCTTATCCTTTCCATATTTTTCAGTATTGTTTTGAATTTCATGTTGACCACTGACTAGTGTTGCATCAAAATTAAAATTTGAAAAAGCTTGAAAAAGGCAGAGTAGGTCGCTCCTCCTATATTTGTGAGAGGCAAGAGGAAGATGAAAATATTAGTTTTAAGAAAGAGTAACTGGTTGAAATAAACCATTACCAAATCTCAGTATCATTTATGAAACATTTGTTCTCTCTTCTTTGGAAGAAAATCCACTTAAAATGGCTTATTAGCGACACCTGCATGTGGAGGAGTAGGAGCAGTCTGTGTGGAAAGAAGACTTTGACATTTTGACACGTTACATTAAATCCAGCTTCCTGTCCTAGCCAGAAATCATGTCATTTTAAGACACGCTGTAAAAGTTATGGCCAAAAAATTTGTGAAAATGTAGAAGAGGGTTAATAATTGATTATTGTTCATTGTTACAGCTCTAAACAAGTGTTGTTCCTCTTTCTCTCCGCCTGTGTCAGTCAGTTCACAAAAGTAAACGTAATGACTCACTGTTAAGTGCTAAGCTAACGTTAGCATAAATAAAATAAAAAGTGGTTGGTCTGGCTGACTACTAACACTCATAGATATATATCTATGACTAACACTGGCAGACGCCGCCGCCGGCCATACTTTTGTCATCGTAGTTAGCTAACATTTCAATTGATGACATGCTAGCGGATTGGTTTTGTCGACTGAGTAAAGTCAGAGGCATGGTGGTAAATAAAGCTAATACTACTCAGCTTCAGTTGGATACTTGCCTTCTGCCTTCGTCCTTCCTCCAGCCTCGACATTAGCTGCAGTTTGCTCCAAGTTTCTGTGACCAAACGGGAAAAGCCGCGTGGTGGTTGTTGACCTTGTTAAGCGTAACGTCAAAGACGGATGTTCAGTGTCCCAACAGCCAATGGCATGTCGTCGTCGTCGTCGTCTTCTTCTTCTTCTTCTTCTTCTTCTTCTTCTTCTTCTTCTTCTTCTTCTTCTTCTTCTTCTTCTTCTTCTTCTTCTTCTTCAACCGTTTCTGTCGACCAATCCAAACGGGACCCGCGCTTTTCAAAGCACGCACTCCAATGACATGTCGCGTTCACGTTTTTGTCTTTTGTGTTTGTGCAGGGAGACGTTGCACCAGTAAAATGTCTCCTGATTACAAGTGTTTTGTTCAGACATGCTGTGAAATAATTCAAGACGTTGTGATTTACATTGGATTGTATATATATACACACAATAGCCTAGTGTTAAATAGTTATTTTACAATTAATTTCTCAGTAATTTTAAATGATTTTTTTAAGTTTTAAGTTTTGTTGAATTTTACAGTTTGTTCCATTAAAAAACAGACAAATATTTGTAAAATTACGATACATTTGTGAACATATTTTCACAGCGTGAAATGACCAGTTGTGTTATTTTACATTTGACACGTAAAATCGTGTCAGATTACAGATTATGTATGTATTTTTAAAATACAGACATAATCTGTAAAAATAAACTGTAAAATTCCATTATATTAAAAAAAAAAAAAATTATACAGTGTACTACAACAAGTTTTCTCCTCTAAGTCTATTTATTTAAATTTACAACTGTCTGTCAACCCCAGACAAAAAACTAAAAGTTTTAAATAAGTGGTCCAAGGATAGAGGAGAACCAGAGACAGGATCATTGGTTCTGACCTGTGTGGTTCTGGTTCTGATAGAAAGGAGTCAAAACACTCCCAGTGTATCCCAGACTGCAATACATGGAACCAGGGTGCATTATGGGTAGAAGACAAGAAGACAACACTGCAAATTATTTGGTTCTTGTTTTGTTTTAAGAGTTAATTTCTTATTTCAAGTGTTTAACTTGCTTATTTCTAGATTTAACAATC
Organism: Mugil cephalus; assembly: GCF_022458985.1. Classification (NCBI taxonomy): domain Eukaryota; kingdom Metazoa; phylum Chordata; class Actinopteri; order Mugiliformes; family Mugilidae; genus Mugil; species Mugil cephalus. Next base: position 628,150 of record NC_061782.1, read on the forward strand.
TTAATTTAAGAAATCCTGTCAAGTGAAACTATTTCACTTGCTTTTAGCACCGTTACCCTCAGATTTCGTGTTTTTATCTTGTTTTTAGACCCCCTTTTTTTGCAGTGAAGCTGGTGGAGGTCTTGGCTCCTTCCATTCACGCTCCTTTGACTCGTAGCTCCAAGCATCGCTGCAGACCATAGAAGATGTTTCAGGACTGGTTTTGACATGATCTCAGCCCAGTCCAGAATCTATGGGAGGTTCTGATCCACGGAGACTCCCCCTCTCTCCCTGAACTCAAAGAACTCTTCTACAGACCTCCAGAGGAATCATGAAGTGGTCTTAATGTTGTGGCTGATGGGTGTCTTCATGTCATTTCAGACTCCTCCATTAACGCTCCCTCACTCCTCATTCAATTCCTGTGGAAGTGATAAGACGAGAGGAAACCCACCACCTCCTTCCTCTCTGTGTTTATGAAGCTGCTGCACCATCACTTTAAAACCTTCAGACTGATTTGATTTCATTTGATTTCAGCCTCATTTCAAGAAGAAGTTGACACCAAACTGCTTTTATGCACATTTTGTCTTTCTGAGATAAAAAACTATCTGCTAGCTGTTGGCTGGTGTACAAACATGACTCTCATCTCACTCTGACACTTTAATCCAGTCTTGTCTCTGCCTCAGATTAAAATGAATTAAAGTGAAGGGGGCTGTTCCCGGCAGAGCAGAGGGACTTTTCCACTTGGATGGATGGAGGGGGAGGTTGCTCTCTTTGGTTGGGTGGGGGTCATTTCCGAGGATTGTTTTAAAGCAGGAGGAGGATAAGGGGGAGGAGGGGGAGGAGAGTTTGACATTTGCTGAGAAAGAGAAAGCGTAGGTCGAAGGTTTCTGTGGATTCAGCTCCATTTTATTCAGATTAACCCTTTAAAGCTTGACGTCAGCAGATCTTCCATCTGACCTCTGATCCTATAAAAGAGCTCAGTTTAACAGATACACTTCAGTCTTTATTGTGTCTTGATCATTAAGGACAGAAATCTCCCTTAAACGACTTCAGCACTTTACAAAACCACCACTTTTTGAGATATTTGTTTTGTTTGTTTCCATTTCCACATCTTGTTTGTTTAGTTCATTAGCTGTTAAATTAACAATGAGTCTCAAATGAAAAAAAAAATGATGTGCAGATACCCATAACTATGCCTGGTTGGTTTGTGTTTGGTGTTCTATTTAGTGGAGATTTCCATCATTTTCCAAACTCTGTTGAGTAATGACAGACAAACATTTTTGATATTTCAGTTACTTTATTTTCAAAAGAAAACAAAGCTCCTGATTATTTAAAGCTCTGTTAAACGTTCATGAGTCTAATTTAAGTTCTAAAATGAGTTTGAAGATCACATGACAGAGACTGACTCATTATTTAGATTAAAATGAGGCCTTTTACTGTGGTTCTCTGAAGGTAATGAGCTCTTATCTCTGATTTACAGGATGTAAAGTTGCTATAACCAACCAGTGAAGAATGAACCAGACTAAAGCCAAACATCCACTAACACTGTCACTGACAATCTGTGACTAATCCAATCAATAATCAATGAGACATAAAGCAGAATGCAGCTCCTGCTCCTATGAAATAAATATGTGGATGAAACAGGAGGAAAAACATGTGGAATCTCCACAACATGAGGGAGGACTGTTGATGCTGGCAGGTTGACATGTGTCTGAATCATTGATGAGGGACTGGACTTGATTTGTTGGAGCTCTGTGAAGAGTTGAGGTGCAGCTCTGTTGATGGTCTTAAATGGAGACCATGTGGATGAAGCTCTCCTCTCCACCTCCCAGTAACATGGTCCAGTCAGAGTCTGCTTCAACCTCTGGATCATCAGGACACAGCTCATCCTCTCACAACACACACCCTCCTGGTTAATGTTAACACCTCCACCTGTAGAGAGGAGGTGAAAGAAGAGAGGAGGTGAAGGAGTGTTTCCCTTCATCATCACATCCAGTAGAAAGAGCAGCAGGGACTTGAGTCCTGTTCAGAGCAGCAGTGGAGCAGCTGTGGAGCTCAGCCAGCTTCCTTTCAGCTTCATGTTAACGTGTTGGAGTGAACACACACAGACCTGCAGAGACTTTTAGCATCAAGTCTGTTTCCTCTGCACATTTCACTAAGAAACTGCTGAGAGTCCTGAACGCTTCATTACTGCACCAACACTTTAGTGATGGATTTACTGCTGCTCCATGGAAACAAAGATCAGCTGACTAAGAAACTCATGGTTACTAAATGTAACGCTGCTTCTGTGATGTGCAGGCTTCAGTCAGACTGATCTCAGAGCTGTGATCAGTTGTTGATCAGATGTGATGAATGACCACCACTGTCTCTATACATCTTGGAAGGCTGTCAGCTGGAATCCAGCTTTATTTCCTGGACACATCAACACAACAACAACAGTTGTCTTCACATCAACTCAAACACATGATCACAACAAGCTTCTGGCTCATCTGATTGGCTGACTGTTGTCTCTCTCTCTGTCTTTCTGTCCAATCCTGAAGCCTGTCTCCATTCTCCTCTCACAGCTTCATTGAGAAGCTGCAGGTTTACAGGAAACACTGGATCTTTGATACTAACTGTGTTTAGGACGATACTGATGAAAGCAGCATGGACTGACTGGAACCCTCTACTCACTTCAGAGTCTCCAGTTTATAGTCTGGACTCTCCACAAGATCAAGAAGCTGCTTCACATCTGACTCCTTCAGGTTGTTGTTACCCAGGTACAGAAGTTTCAGATGGGAGGGGTTGGACTTCAGAGCTGAGACCAGATAATCACAGCTGATCTCTGGCAAACTGCATTTAATCAACCTGAATAAAGAATAAAAGATGTAGATTAAATCCTGAACAATTCAATCAGATGTGTTCAGGTTTTAATTGTTCAGCTCAACATCACTGTGTCCTAACAGCCTTTAAGCTTCACTGACTTTAACATTTTCTGCAGTTTCTGCTACAAACACTGGTCTTGAACTAAAGGACATTTACAGATTCATGGAGGAAAGTTGTGGATGAACATGAATTAGATTCAGTTGGTGTTTAAACATATCAGATCTACAACAGTAACAGACAGTGAACTGACCCCAGAGTCTCCAGTCTACAGTCTGGACTCTCCAGAAAACCACACAGCTGCTTCACTCCTGAATCCTTCAGGTTGTTGACACCCAGCTCCAGATGTTTCAGATGGGAGGGGTTGGACTTCAGAGCTGGTCCCAGAGAATCACAGCTTATCTCTGACAAACTGCACTCAATCAATCTGAATAAAGAATAAAAGATGTAGATTAAATCTCCTCTCCATGTCTGAGTGACTTTGTTCTTGTGTTATTGTGGATCTCCATCATGTCTTCTACAGACAGTAATATGTGACAGTGTGAGGTGTGTGAGCTCCTTCCAGCAGCTGTGGTTCAGAGAGAATGGACTGATACATGGATCACAGCAGGTTTGACTCCAAATGAAATGTGACTGAATGATGATGAAACAGCAGGAAGCTCAGACACTAAACACACCTCAAACACCTGCATCTGAACACATGATCTCATCTGTGTGTGTTGACCAGGAATGAAGTACAGTTATTGAAATGACTGGTTTATATCAAATACCAGTATTTTTTACATTATGATATGAATCTTTAATATATCAGCATACTGGTGTATTTGATTAGACAGCGTTCAGAACGATGCACCGAGGACAATGTTTCAGATGGGACCTTTTTTTTTTTTTTAGGGCAACCAGACGCCGTCGTATAGTGGGGAAGGTGATCACAGTTCTAAGGGCCTGCAGTCCATTAAAGCACACACACATCACCCCGTCGCATCTATGACTAAATTATTATACATAAACTTAACTAAATATATTCATACGTATTCATGAATCCGAAAACAAAGTCATACAGTCATGCAATATTTGTATTTTCATCATTTCACTAACAACCCTGCCCCTTCTTAAAAATGGTTTCATTGGGTGAGAGACGGGCCACACTCTGGATAAGTCACCAGTTCATTGTAGAGCAACGATTCCTAATGCTAACTGAACGTTACTAGTTTGGAGGCTATTTGTAGCGGTCTGTATATTTTACACATATCTCTGTGGACAGTGCCCAGTAAAGCACAAGCACCCACTCAGCTACTGCATCATGAAGCATTCAAATTCTACTCAATGATGAGTATCACAGGAAGGTCATTGGTCACGATGTGTTCAAATCAAATGTAGCCTTATAAAATTCTGTTATTGGTGGGTTATATAGTCTAAAGTTGATTTTAATATTTTTATGCAAACCACTTCTTCATTTCATCTTTATTTATTTATTTTAATCTCTGTAACTGTCCCTGGATTTCCACATCAGCAGGCAGAGGTTTTACTACTAGTGTGTAATTATTCTACAATATTTATTCATCATCAATAAAATATTCTGTCCTTAGTCAGGCTACTGCATTAATTCCTCTCTCAACCAGTAGATAATCTTATGAACATGTGATTATGCAGTATGAAAAAAATACCCTAACTTCCATTTGTCTTCAGTTTGAGGATCAATAAAGTTATAAATGAACATGAATTAGATTCAGTTGGTGATTAAACATATCAGATCTACAACAGTAGCAGACAGTGAACTCACTCCAGAGTCTCCAGTCTACAGTCTGGACTCTCCAGAAAACCACACAGCTGCTTCACTCCTGAATCCTTCAGGTAGTTGTGACTCAGGTGCAGATGTTTCAGATGGGAGGGGTTGGACTTCAGAGCTGAGACCAGAGAATAACAGCTGATGTCTGAAAAACTGCATCTCTCCAACCTGAATAAAGAATAAAAGATGTGAGGTTAAATCCTGAATAATTCAATCAAATGTGTTCAGATTTTAAATGTTCAGCTCAACATCACTGTGTCCTAACAGCCTTTAAGCTTCATTGACTTTAACATTTTCTACAGTTTCTGCTACAAACACTCGTCTTGAACTAAAGGACATTTACAGATTCATGGAGGAAAGTTCTGGATGAAGATGAATTAGATTCAGTTGGTGATTAAACATAGATTCTTAAAGGAGTCTGGTCTGAGGAGTGACTCCAGGACAGGAGGTGTCAGTGAGGAGGTGTCAGTGAGGAGGTGTTAGTGAGGAGGTGTTAGTGTTAGTGAGGAGGTGTTAGTGAGGAGGTGTGATGTTAGTGAGGAGGTGTTAGTGAGAAGGTGTTAGTGTTAGTGAGGAGGTGTCAGTGAGGAGGTGTTAGTGTTAGTGAGGAGGTGTGATGTCAGTGAGGAGGTGTCAGTGAGGAGGTGTTATGTCAGTGAGGAGGTGTAAGTGAGGAGGTGTTAGTGAGGAGGTGTTAGTGTCAGTGAGGAGGTGTGATGTCAGTGAGGAGGTGTCAGTGAGGAGGTGTCAGTGAGGAGGTGCAGGGAGGAGGTGCAGGGAGGAGGCGGGTTGAGCCCGTTGCTACGTATGAGGCATCATGTCACTGATCCTAAAAGCTGGAGGAAGGTGGAGCCATAGAATGAAGCGTCGTATCAATAGACTCATCAGCCTTATTTGCACAGGACCAGTTGAATCTGGGACGTCTGGGAGTTTGTAACAGTCATGGAGGTCGTCTGTGATCTTAATCCCAAGCAAATCGAACATGTCCATGATTTCTAACTAAAAACTACATTGCAAATTACCCACAATAACTCAATAACTGATGAAACTAATCCAGTGTGAGTGAGTTTTTACTTTTTCCAGACTTTTGTTTGATTTGTGGATCTTAAATATGACGAAGGATGTGCTATAACTCAAAGTCAAGATGTCGCTGAACTATTCACCCTTTTAGATCCTTTTAGTTTCATGTGTGAAGATAATAACAGAAAGTGGATATCTTAAAAAGACATAATGAACCTCATCAAGTGTATATAAGCCATACTTTAAAATAATCCTATTAAATGTGTGTAAACTCAGGCCCCTTGCACAGAACTCCTATGCTGATAGTTGGATTTATCTGTTTCTATCCACCCATCAACATAAAGTATGATGTGAAATATGGAATATAGAATGTGAATGTACTTTACTTTCTGTATATTGCACTTTACAGCAACTCATACATGAACCAAAATGCTTTACAAGGCGTCAACAAACAAAAACACACTAGAAGACAAATACATGAGTGAAAGTATAAGGCCCAGGTTAGTTATAAGGCGCATGTCAGCGGGACCTTATTCCAGAGCCTGAGGAGGCTTGGTGAACTTACCAGTTTGACTTTACTTTGAAAGATCAATAAAGTTATTAATGAAGATGAATTAGATTCAGTTGGTGATTAAACATATCAGATCTACAACAGTAACAGACAGTGAACTGACCTCAGAGTCTCCAGTCTACAGTCTGGACTCTCCATAAAACCACACAGCTGCTTCACTCCTGAATCCTTCAGGTTGTTTCCTCTCAGGTCCAGATGTTTCAGATGGGAGGGGTTGGACTTCAGAGCTGAGACCAGAGAATCACAGCTGACCTCTGACAACCTGCAGCTCATCAACCTGAATAAAGAATAAAAGATGAAATGATTGATGATGATGTGAAATGTGTCCTGATCAATGAGCTGTTCTCTACAATGAGTAGAGTGACTTTGTCCTTGTGTTATTGTGGATCTTCATCATGTCAGCCTTCTACAGACATCATCCAAACGTCAGCACAACATTCAGACAACTATTGATGTCAACACAGATCAATAAGATGCTGCTGACCTCATTACAGGATCAATATCTCCTCACACATGTTGGACTACAAACTGTTGATTAGTTCTTTGATTCCAGGACCTTCTTCTTCCTGGATTTGGTGTCTCAGGAGGTTTGTGTCATTCAAATGTTAAAGGACAAGTTGACATGTTCAAGTGTGTCTTCCAACAACAGTCACATGTCATATGGACTGATTCCAGAGTTGTTGAGATTCCTACTGTCCACACTGACTGTGAAGTGGTCTCTTCCTAACACAACTCCACTGTTGAGCTGACACTAATATGAAGCTTCAGCAGTCTGACTGACACTAATCAAAGTTCCTATTTGAGTTCCTGTCCCTCCACTGCAGCTCAGCAGGAAACACTGTGGAAACACAAACTGATACTGACTGGATGTGCTGAAGAACAAGATGAGTTGAAGATCAACACAACACAACTACACTGTGGATGTTGTCCTCCATCTGGTCTGATTGGAGTCAGACTATAAGGGGATTTGTCCACAGACAGTATGGACAGAAAGAATGATCAGTGACACCAAGAACTCTGTTAATGTCAACACATGTGAAGACTGGACTTGATGTGGTTTGTGATCAGACCCACCACCGATGACTGAGGAGATACCTGCTGATGTTCAGGAACATGATGCTCCTTCATTTCAATTCTTTGAGCTCCTTTTCTATCTGACAGTCCTGACAAGAGAACTCATCTAAACTGGATCTCCATTTTTCAGAAGCCTGAGAAGAAAAGAAATGAAAACTGACCTCAGAGTCTCCAGTTTACAGTTTGGACTCTCCAGTCCAGCAGACAGATGCTTCACTCCTGAATCCTCCAGCTTGTTTCCACACAGGTCCAGATGTTTCAGATGGGAGGGGTTGGACTTCAGAGCTGAGGCCACGACTTCACAGTGACTCTCTGAGAGTCCACAGTCACCAACTCTGTCATGAGACAAATAAATAAAATGGGTTATGATGCAAGAAGATATTTCTATGAAGGTGATGTGTTGATGAGTGGACAATTGGACACATCCTGTTGGACATTTTGTCTCCACATCAATGGTTGAGCTCATCTTCTCTGACTGTGTTTGACAGGAAACAATCATTGTCATCATCTCTCTCAGACCTTTGTTTAGATGAATGGAGACAAGACTGAGTTACATTGAGGCTTCCAGACTGTCCACAGTCTGTCAGTGGATCTGATCCATCATGAGGACATCTGGATGAGACAAACATCTGGACTGTCTTCACTGGTTAATGGACTCTGGATCTTTTTAGTTGAGCTCAGTGAACATGTGAATATTTCCAGTGAATATAATGAAATAGAAATTAAAGAGTCAAATGTACTAAGGATTAGAAATAAAGAGAAGAACAGCTTTAAACAGCTGGAGAACATCTGGGACGGAATACAACTGACTAATGTTTGCAGAGAACAAGTGGAACAATGAGAACGTGTGAAGAACTAAACTAAGAATCTCCACTGATTGATTCTGTTAATGATCACATCAGGACTCACTCAGCCTTTCTGCAGTTCCTCACAGCTGGGATCAGTCTCCGTCGTCCCTCCTTTGATGTTCTGTACTTCTTCAGGTTCAACTCATCCAGAACCTCCTCTGACATCTGCAGCATGTAGGCCAGAGCTGAGCAGTGGATATCAGAGAGTTCCTTCTCTGATCTGTTCTTTGACTTCAGGAACTCTTGGATCTCCTGATGAACTGAGAGGTCGTTCATCTCCATCAGACAGTGGAAGATGTTGATGCTTCTGTCAGGAGACATTTTATCAGTGTTCATCTTCTTCAGGTTGTTGATGGTTCTCTGGATGATTTCTGGACTGTTCTCTGTCTGACCCAGCAGACCTCCTAAGAGTCTCTGGTTGGACTCCAGAGAGAGGCCATGAAGGAAGCGAACTAACAGGTCCAGGTGACCATTTTTACTCTCCAGGGATTTAATCATGACTCTGTTCAGAAACTCATCCAGAGGTGAGTTATTGTAGTTTTCTCCCAGGAAGTCCTGCAGCTCCTCTGTCTTCCTGTTGGTGTAACAGTGGATCATGTAGACTGCAGCCAGAAACTCCTGAACGCTCAGATGGACGAAGCAGAACACCTTGTCCTGGTACAGGCCTCTCTCCTCTTTAAAGATCTGTGTGAACACTCCTGAGTACACTGAGGCTGCTGTGATATCGATACCACACTCTGTCAGGTCTGATTCATAGAAGATCAGGTTTCCTTTCAGCAGCTGATCAAAAGCCAGTTTTCCCAGAGACTCAACCATCTTCCTGCTCTCTGGACTCCAGTGTGTATCTGTCTCAGCTCCTCCATCATACTTGACCTTCTTGACTTTGGCCTGAACCACCAGGAAGTGGATGTACATCTCAGTCAGGGTCTTGGGCAGCTCTCCTCTCTCTCTGGTTTCCAACACATCCTCCAGAACTGTAGCAGTGATCCAGCAGAAGACTGGGATGTGACACATGATGTGGAGGCTTCGTGATGTCTTGATGTGGGAGATGATGCTGCTGGCCTGCTCCTCATCTCTGAACCTCTTCCTGAAGTACTCCTCCTTCTGGGGGTCAGTGAACCCTCTGACCTCTGTCACCATGTCAACACACTCAGGAGGGATCTGATTGGCTGCTGCAGGTCGTGTGGTTATCCAGAGGCGAGCAGAGGGAAGCAGTTTCCCCCTGATGAGGTTTGTCAGCAGCACATCCACTGAGGTGGACTCTGTAACATCAGTCAGGATCTCAGTCTTGTGGAAGTCCAGAGGAAGTCGACACTCATCCAGACCGTCAAAGATGAACACGACCTGGAAGTCTTCAAAGCTGCAGATTCCTGCTTCTTTGGTTTCAGTGAAGAAGTGATGAACAAGTTCCACCAAGCTGAACTTTCTCTCTTTCACCACATTCAGCTCTCTGAAAGTCAATGGAAATATGAAGAGGATGTCCTGGTTGGCTTTGTCTTCAGCCCAGTCCAGAGTGAACTTCTGTGTTAAGACTGTTTTCCCAATGCCAGCCACTCCCTTTGTCATCACTCTTCTGATTGGTCCATGTCTTCCAGGTAAGGCTTTAAAGAGGTCTTCTTGTCTGATGCTTGTTTCTGGTCTGTGTGGTTTCCTGGATGCTGTTTCAATCTGTTTGACCTCATGTTCATCATTGACCTCTGCAGTCCCTCCCTCTGTGATGTAGAGCTCTGTGTAGATCTCATTCAGAAGGGTTGAGTTTCCAGCTTTAGCAATCCCCTCAAACACACACTGGAACTTCTCCTTCAGACCAGATTTAACTTTACGTCCACAAACTAAATGAGGTTCAAGTCCTGAATGAAGAAATAACAAATAAGATGAATGAATAAACTCTCCAGTAAATATTCCAACATGTCATTGCTCTAAAGAATGAGTGTGTGAATATATCTTGGTTCATCTCTTGAGACATTAGTAAACGTCTCATTTCTCCAGCAGCGTCAATGTTTAGAGAAATCCTCTTACTGCTCTGCAGACAGTCAGCCAGCTCCTCCTGCTTCATTCTCCTCAGGAAGTTCACTGTCATCTTCACTAATAAATCTCTGCTGTTCCTCCTCTGCTCTTCATCCTCACCCTCCAACACCTCCTCATCCTCCCTCTGACTCTCTGAGCATTCTGGGTAATCTGGACTCACAACCTTCTGGATCTTCTTCAGCTCCTTCTTCACAAAAGTCATGATGTTGTCCTCCAGCAGCTGGAACAGAAGACGATATGAATGACACAAGCAGACTGAAACCATGGAGACAAACATCAGATCCATGTTGGACACACTGACAATCCACTGGTCTACAAAGAGCGCATGGACATGATGGAAAGTAGTTGTACATGTACAGACCAGAAAGATGGAGTCCAGCTGTGTCTGATGCTGCTGGGTAGACTGACCACTGAGAACCTCTGAGCTCTGCTGGTGGACTCTGTGGACCAATCATCAACAATTAGCTCTTATCCATTAGAAGATAGAAGACACTACTCTGCTTCAAATATCCACTTAATGATCACCTCCTCTAAGGCTGTGTTTTCGCAACTACTGCCATGAACACAAGAAAGAAATATTCACATTGTTTTCTAAGGTTCAACAGCTTCCAGAGACACAATGCTGATTACTCTTCAACAGACAAGTTCATTTAGTTTATAGCTTCAAAACATCCCAACAATGTCCTCTTCCTCTGCATCTCTGTTTGCTCGCGTCATTTAAGGTCAGTCACTTTATACAATATTAGCTTTAGCCCTTGTAGCATGTAAAAACATGGTTGTTACTGCCATGCATTTCAGTCTGAGTGAGAAACAGAGTGAAATCTAGAGCCACAGCTACCAGCCTGTAAAATAGTTCCAGATCTAGCTGTTACTGTCACATGTTCCAGGTTGAGTCAACATTTGGAGATAATTCCCTGACTGTTACTGCTGAGCATCTCAGCTAGTGTCTGGTCCAGCCTACTACGCCTACTAGAGCCACTAGATGGTGCTATAACCTGTCTTCTTACATGAGAAGCTAGTCCCCATATAGTAGGTCACCACTGGTTTGGTTAACTAGTGTCCAAGAACTAACTATAATCCCTGTGTTGAGAAATGGATTTCTTCTTCAGTCTGCTCTTTCTGAACCTGACACTGTGACACCTTGCTAGCCAAAGAGCCTTATTTAAGAACACGAGAACAGATTCTGACGTTCTGGCTGTGAAATTCTAGTCTGGCTGCATGTTATTTTAAATAAAATACACTCGGACATTTATCTCTATAGATTAAAGTCTGATCTTTTAGAGACATTAAAACACACCCTGTTGTACGACCGACTGACTGGTGGTTAGTTACAGAACATTCTGCAGAACCTGGTGCCTGGTTCATCAGGTGGAAGGAGTCAACAACTTACCTCTGACTTTGTTTAAATTCATGAATAATTTCCTTGGACCGGTCGCTCTTAAAGGACACACAGCTGGGTTCAGGTCCAGGTTCATTCCTGTGAACAATGATGAGAGTCATGGACAGTTTAGACTCAGACAATTACTCCTCTGTGTTAATGTGATGCCACTTTAACACGTTTCTGTCCCGTATGAATGAACATCCTGGTCACTTGTGAACAAAGGCCGTCTTCCTACATGATACAGGAGTGAAGTCAATGCTGTCAGATGAGTGTAGAGGCTGCAGGAGTTAAATATGCACCAGATCTACTGTCATTCATGTTTTCAAGAGGAAACTAAGACAGAACATGACTAAAGAAGTGGACACTGTGTCTCCTGAAAGCAGCAGCAGCTGCAGCATCACTAAGGAACTACTGGCTTTGACTGTCTGCTGATGGTGATTCCTCTCTGAGTCACATGGACCTGAACAAGCAAAGAAGCAACAACACTAGTGTGTAGAGCTGGTCTCTCTACAACAGGACAGACATCTACTGATCAGACACTCATCAGTCTGCAAGAAGACAAGAGGAACCAAGACACTCAACATTTACTGATGCTTTACCTCTTTGGACCAGAACCACGTCCTCCTTTAAAATTAATCCAATCCTTCTTTGACTGGTCGCTCTTCAAGGACACACAGCTGGGTCCAGGTCCAGGTCCAGGTCCAGATCTAAGAGAGTCTTGTCCCTGTTGCTGGATCCTCAAACTAAACCACCACAGATAAATGTTCATGTTGGATAAAAACTGATGAGAATAAACTCAAAGCAGAGACGTCAGAAGTAAAAGGATGAAACAAACATGTTGAATAAACTCAGTGATGTAAGATGAACCAGCTTTAACCCAAAGAGGAGGAGACATGAAAGTAGAACCATCAGCTCCTCATGGAGGACAGCTTCACCCACTCTTTACCTCTTTGGACCAGAACCACGTCCTCCTTGAAAATTAATCCAATCCTCCTTTGACTGGTCGCTCTTCAAGGACACATAGCTGGGTCCAGGTTCAGGTCCAGGTCCAGATCCAGATCCTGGTCCCTCCAGTCTGTCCTCTCTCTGGTCCATGCTGCTGAATTCACTCCTTCTTCTTCCACCTGCAGAGGAAACACTGATCATTCATGTGAACATCAACTGAAATCATTCCTGCTGTAAAAAGATCAGCTGATCCTCCACTGATTCTCTTATTCATCAGCTGCTGTACTTCTACTATCAGTCCACTAGATGGAGCCATGGAGGACACACGTGATGCGTTCACTGACACTAAGTCTGACTGGAAGTTCCAACACACCAACGCAATGACGTGATTAATGCATGTAATGAACTTCTCAACCACTTTGTTATACAACATAAGAAGACTGTACGGGTGCACCCACTCTACATCCCTACTCTCATACAACACAGAGAATGTGTGGATAGAAATTACTGTCGCGATGGGAAAGAGCCAAGAAAGTGTCAAAAAAAGACTGGAAATAAATGTGAGGGACAAACTCAGTAGGACACATAAACAACCAGGTGGTGTCCCACTGTCTCTACTGCGTCTTATTGCGCAAGTAAAATATTCTCTATTCCCATTTTTCCCGATTGAACAACAATTGATTTGAATTTGAATTCAATATATTTATTTTGAACACAGAAATATATTTAAAACCTTCCGAAAACGAGCAGGTGGAAGTAAAACTCATCTCTGCCCCTTTCTGACTTATTTATAAATATATAAATACAGATTTAAATGAATCAAGATGATTCACAGTAAAATAAAATAAAAACTCCTCAGTAGATATTTTTGAGACTTCACCTCAGAGTCTTTACAGAGATAATAATATCTGAATAACCGGTTCTACTGTCTCATCTCACTATGTCCCTCGCGTTCGACGTCGCTTCCGTCGACTATGAACCAGGTCCAAGAATAGTTACTATTATCTGTGAGACTCAAACTACTGAGTTACTTCCAGCACTTTACGTCATAAAAACATTCTACAGACAGTTTGAAAATAAAAGCCCGACTGTGTCCTCGATGAAAAGATGAAGGAAAGAAAATCACCTTCAATCATATTCATGCACCGAGTGACACAAACGGACCAGAGACACAAAATGATCCAGACTCTTTCCTTTCAGCTGTGACTGAGTTTAACGTGAACTATGGAGCGGCAGATTTCTGCTGGAACTGAGCTGATGATGAAGAAAACACCACAAACTGCTTCATTACCTTCAGATGGAGAAAAAGATCTGCGACACGACCCTGGAGAAAGAGAAAGTAAAGTCAAACCAGTAAACAAACAAGAGAAGAGGAGGAGCCAAAGTAAAGAAGGTATCACCTGTTTAAAGGAACATCACTAAATAAAACACATGAAACTGGAGCCAGAGAAACACAGTGGATTAGATTTATTCATCATTCATACTTCATACTGGCATCGACCTCTGGGTGTTTAGTTCCTCTCAACTCTCTCTGAATAGTGTTGAACCTGTTGTGTGCTCTTCATATTTTTGTTACTCAGTGTTTGTGGGTCTGGTGGACTCGCTGCATTTTGGAATTTTACTTAACACTGAACATTTAGCACTTATCTCTCATTCACAGGGCATTCGTGGCAGACACACAGTAACTGTACATGACTCTGCAGACGGTGGTTGTGTAGGTGGGGTTGATGGGGCATCAGCGTCCTCCTGAATCCTCCTCATGACGACTGCAGAGACTGAGAACGTTATATTCTCTGGATCTGAGGTCTCTGTTCCTCCAGAAAGAAGCAGTTTTTTAAACTAATTAAAATATAAAACAATTTTACTGTATGAAATTTTTCACACAAAAAAAAAGTAATTAGTGCAAAAATAAGGAAAAGAAACAATGTAACAAAAATATAAATGTGACAATGTCAACAACACAACAAGATTGGAAAATAAAGTCAATAACAGCCGTCAGTTGAGCAAAATAAGTAAAGAAAAAGAATAATAAATCTAAAAATTGTCAGTATCAAACTGTCTATATCCACCGTTTACTACGGGTGTGGATGGAGAAGCTCCTGATGTTCACTGACTTGAAGAGAAGCTGAACTCTTGAGGAGTAATTTGGTATCGATACTATCGATATTTAGATCGATATCAAGCAGATATGTCCCATCACTTCTTACCTACTGCTCTTGGCTAGGCTAGTTAGCTGGTGTCTTGTAGTTGGTTGCTAGTTGGTAGCGGACTGTTAGCCTGCTGTTTCGGTTTTTCAGTTGGACTGGGCTTCATAATGTGTTTTGCCTCAGATCTTGGCAGAAAGGATCATAACATCTCATCCTGTGTAATAATGATGGCCCTAAGAACAAGCAGAAACTAAAGACAGTTGCAGTAGAGGCCTGGTGAGCAACCCAGCATCTGGTCACGTCTATGTGTTTCAGACTTCAGGCTGTAATTGACTGAAAGGGATTTGCAACCAAATATTAAAAAATGAAAGTTTGATTGGATTGTTAATTTGTCCCATTACTTTTGGTGCCATAAAAAGTAGGAGGCAAATGGACAAACTGTTGTAAATCGGACACCGCTGACCTGATTTGGATGTAAATGCCCACAAATTAAAGCACATCTTGTTTGTTTCATTTCAAATCCACTGTGGTGTTGTGTAGAGCCAAAAAGAGGAGAAATGTGTTGATGTTCCAATGTTTATGGACCTGACTGTAACCTAGTCTAGGAGTCCAGCCAGATGTGCCAACATTCCTCTTCTAAAACAATATGACTAGATGTGTTATACATAGTGGTCCGTAAGTACATGGTCGAGGGTTCATTGTTGCTGCCTTAGTCCCATTTTCTGTTCCGAGGTGAGTTCTTCATCTCATTGGAGTTTTACTGTTTGATGTACTTTATTTTGCGTGTATCCAGGTTGTAAAGCAGTAATTTGTGTGAAAATATCATGGCATGCAACAGTCTTTTTACTGTTGAGGCGCAAACAGAACTGATTAAGCCAATGAGATACAGGTGTCAGTGCTGCTGATCATTTTGCAGCAGCTTCCTGTTTTGTTTTTGCATGGACATATAGTTCGGTATCATCAGCATAAAGTTGCAGACTAACATTTGGGAAAACGTTAGGCAGGTAATTTACATAGAGACTGAATAGAGTGGGTCTGAGAATGGAACCTTGGGGTACACCAGTGGAGTAGCTGAGGTGACATCGAGTTTTCAATCTGCACAGTGTGTTTTCTGTTTGACAGATATGATCTCATCCAGCAGAGTGCTCCTTCTGAAAAGTTAAAGAGGGACAGTTTGAAAGGAAAATGTCATTTAATGAGTCAAAAGCTCCTTTCAAGTCCAAGAAAACAGCTCCTGCATAATCCCCATGATCCAGAAAACCTTGGATGTTCTCATGAAAATAATAAATCACTGTCTCGCTTGAGTGGTGTTTACAAAATCCAAACTACACTGGATGGAGTGGGTTATGCCCGTTTGTTCTAATGATTTAACCAACTGATGATCAACATTATACTGAAGGAAGCAATAAAACAAACTGTGATCTAGTTGGTTGATTATTATTCTTTTAATTTTCTCTCTGAACGTATCAAGTATCTCATCTGATCCATGTCCTGCATCAGAATATTCTTTAATCACCAGCAGCACTTGTGTTTTGATAACGGTGTGTGTGGTGAACCTACCTGTTCCAGGTTAATGTTAATTTCTCCTTTGTTGTGGTGGTTTGCATCTCAGGGCCACCGTAGTTTGAGTTCGAAGAAATAATAATTAATATTATTTTTAAATTGATAAAAAATGAAAACACAACACCACACATGGTGTGCGTTAACTCCAAGTCTCCACGCTGATGTAAACCTAGAGGCAGTGACCTTCATCTGCCAGGAGGTGGCAGCATAGACACATTAATCCTTCAATTTTATTTTATTATTTATCTTTTATAACCTACACATTTTACTCTTGATACAGGGTTTCTGTAGGTTTCATCAGGGGAAATGTTTTAAGACCATTAAACCTACTGGGACCTACTAGGCCTGGGCCACAGGAGGTTACACTGAACATGAGTTGCAATGCAAAATATGCTCATGGCTTTTCATGTTGTTTTAATGACTGTTTAAGGCCTTATATTGGAATGACCAAATTAAGTTGTTTTGTAGTTTTTTGTTTTAAATCCTCAACTCGAGGAAATGATAGATGTTTTGGAACAAGCTGTAAAGTCTCGTTCTCTCTGTTATTAGAGAGAACCACTGTTCCTCCTGGTTGTACCTAATGAAGTGGCCAGGATGTTTAGGATGTTAGTCTCATGTGGAGGAACCAGAACCAGAGTTTCATCTGATGAACTTGTTAAATTAGTTGATGTTTATTTAAACAATGGAGGAACTATTACATTTATGGATCTATATCCAATAACTTGAAGAACCTTAAAGCGTGTTATGCTAGTTAGCCGTTAGCACTATCTATCTGGTGAGATCTGGACGCACAGAGCTTCACGTCCTCCACGTTTTGTTATGTTACAGCCTTAAAATGGATTGAATTAAGTTTTAATTTAAAAAACACCCCATCAAAAAAGTTTTGCCTTCACCATGAGGTCCTGTTTCCACTGATCATCCTGGATCATCCATGTTTCTACAGCTTGGTTGTTCAGGAGCTGGACTTGGTCCCTTAGTTCCAGTCAGAGGAACTCTGAAGACATTCTGGACAGTAACATGCTCCCAGCTCAGTGGGACCAGTTTGGGGACGACCCCCTTCCTGTTCCACCAGGACTGAGAACCAGAGACAAAGCCAGGTCCATGAAGACCTGGATGAGGAGGAACTGGACTGGCCTCCCACAGTCCTGACCTGTGAGTCAGACCTTCTCCTCCAACATCACTAATGAGCTTCTGGGACCAACTCAGTCCTGAACCAGAAGAGCTGGAGCTGTTAGAGACGTCACATTAAAGCTGGAGACGCTGGAGCTCACATGGAGGAAGGGAGGTACAGTAAATAATTTAATCCTTTTATGACTGTAACATAACATGAGGAGGAAGAGGTGATTATTTTTATTCTTCGTGAACTAAACGTTTCAGCCTGAACCAGAGGAGCTGAAGGAATGAGACACGACAGCGTCTGAAGTTTGAAGCTTTTAATCTTCTCAGCGTCTACAGAGTAGAAAAATAAGCTCCGAAAATAGACGAGAAAAATAACCTCTCTGAAACTAACTCACTGAACCTGAACTCAACCTCGTGGGTGCGTTTGACTCCGCCCACTTGGAGCACTAGGTGGGCGGAGTCAGATCTCTGTTCACTGTCTAAGCTCCTCCTCTCAGCTTCATGAGCTCGTTCATGTCTTTCTATTCATTCGTTAACTGGAGTCGGTTAAATATTAAAGACGAGGAGGCTGCTGGGAGACGGATCTCTGGAGGGGGCGCCGGGCCAGACGGGGGTCCCACGAGGACCCGGGCTGGACCGCCGCCCTGTAGTCCCGGTCCCGGGAGGAGCCGGGCTGGAACATCCGGTAGTCTTGTTCCCATGAGGAGCTGTGCTGGACCCTTCTGTAGTCCAGGGTCTGGGAGGAGCCGGGCTGGACCATCCTATAGTCCTGGTCGTGGGAGGAGCCGGGCTGGACCATCCTATAGTCCTGGTGTTGAGAGGAGCCGGGCTGGACCATCCTGTAGTCTGGGTTCCGGCGCCAGTCGCTGTCAGGGGGGACGTCGAGGCGGAGAGGGGCGTAGTGGACGTGGACTCCGTCGGAGTTGGAGGAGCGGCGAGGCCGGGCCAGGGTGGCGTAGAGACTCTGTGAGGGGGCAGGACCAGGTCCCGGTGTGGGTCTGAGGAGGGGGGAGGAGGAGGGAGGAGGCGGGGCTCGGCGAGGAGCTCGGGGTAGAGTCCCGTAACTCAACGCGACGCCGTGGAGGCCTTGACCTGAGACAGTCTGACTCCTGTCAGACACAACCAGAAACCGGGGCTGGACCCTAGGACCTCCTCCTGGAGGAGGAGGAGGAGGAGGAGGAGGAGGAGGAGGAGGAAGAGGAGGAGGAGGAGGATGAGAAACAGTTAATCTCGTCTCAGAACCAACAACAAATTTGTCAAATGTAACTTTGACTCATGAGTTGATTGTTGACATGATCCAAACTCAGTCTGTCCTCATTAACGATTCAGTGTTAATTAATTAATGATGTAATATTAATTTGTAGATGTTAACGATTAAATATTAATTATTCAATACTGACAATTAAATCTTAACAACTAAACAGTAACTGTTACATTAATATATACGACTACATATTAATGATTTATTATGTTTGCATCATTAAATATCTACTGTTAAATATTAATGTGTAATAATATTTTTAACATATTTATAATTAAATATTAATGTTTAATATTAACGACATGTTTATAAATATTTATAATTAAATATTAATTTTTAATAATATGTTTAACATATTTATAATTAAATATTAATGTTTAATATTAACGACATATTTATAAATATTTATCATTAAATATTAATGTTTAATATTAACGGCATATTTATAAATATTTATCATTAAATATTAATGTTTAAATCCAAACGTCTCTTAATTATTTCTAATAACTGAACCAGGAGCTGCTGTGTGACTGAACCCGGGGCGTGTGGAGGAGCAGAGTGGAGGAGGTGGAGGAGGTGAAGGGCTCCTCATGTTACCTGAGTGTCCCCAGGAGGAGGGCCCCGAGCTGGGGAGCCGTGAGGTCTGCAAGGAGGGGTGGTGTGGAGGAGGTGCAGGAGCTGAGGGGCCGTGATGTCGGGGTTGATGGAAGGAGTGATCTGCAGTGAAGGAGGAGGAGGAGGGGGGGAGGTGTAGAGAGGAGGTGCTGGGGCGACGGAGGGAGGAGGTGGAGTGTCTGAGTGGGGGCCGGGACACAGGGAGGTCCTTCAGGGTGAGGAGGTGAAAAGATGATGAACAAAGAGGCATGAAGGAAAGGATGGAGGGGGAGGAGGAGGAGGAGGAGGAGAGAGAAGAGAAAGGAGGAGAGAGAAGAGAAAGGAGGAGATAGAAAGAGGAGGAGGAGGAAGGGAGGAGGAAAGGAGGAGGAAAGGAGGGGGGTAAAAATGAAAACATGATGAAAGATGAAAAAGCAGCAACAGAACCAAAAAAGTGTTAAATGAGCAGATATTTGAATGGAGTCTGGTCTGGTCTTTATTATATTTATATTATAATCAGAGATCTGCCCCAGGCCTTAATGGAGGAACCACATGAGACAGACAGAGACAGAGACAGAGACAGAGACAGACAGAGACAGACAGAGACAGACAGAGACAGACAGAGACACAGACACAGACACAGACAGAGAGACACAAACACAGAGACAGACAGAGACAGACAGAGACACAGAGAGAGACAGAGATACAGACAGAGACAGACAGAGACACAGAGACAGACAGAGAGACATGTTTGCAGTGTGACCTACGTAGGTGTGGCTGTGGGTGTGGCTGTGGCTGTGGGTGTGGCTGTGGGCGGAGCCGAGGTTCTGGGGTCGTGACCCCATCATGTTCCCACTCAGACTGAGCGCGACCCGACGCAGGTTCTCAGCGCTGTAGCTCTGGTCATCAGGAGGCTGCAGACAGAGGACAGAGGACAGAGGACAGAGGACAGAGACGGAGCAGAGACAGATTATATGAGGCTTTTATGTAGAGAATAAATAATGAAACAAACTCAGGTTAAAACGGTTAAAAGTTGAATTTAAATCCAGTGTTTACTTCTTCCTGCTTTTTTTTTAACCAAGTTGCTGTTTCTATTATTATGTTTGTTTCTTTTGTGTTGGTTCCAGATTTGTGTCTATGTTCATCTGCAGCATCTTAAAGGACTTAAATACATGAATAAAGTTAAAGAGTTAAAGAGTTCGGGTCACTTCTCTGACTGAACCTCTGGATAAATCAGAGATGGAAGTCTTCTGTCTTCTGTGTCGCTGTGCGTCTGACAGGTCTTTACTTATAGTGATTATTGTTGGTACCTTGGGTGGAGCTGGGACCGGCGTCCTGTAGACGAACCTCTCGATCTCAGCCGTGGGGGTTTTAGAGCGTCCAGGTCCAGACAGCATCCTCGTCACAGCTGAGACAGGATGGACGTGTGATTAGCACTCAAGCTAACAGTCACAGCTATTATGTTATTAATCTGTAGAAACATCCGCCCAGAAACTAATATATTAACTAGTGCTGTTAAACGATTCATTACTTTAATCACATTAACTTTAATCTCGTTTCATTGTTGATGATCAAACAGACTCCAGGAAGAAGAGAATAAATCTGCACTGAACGTCTTTCTTTGTCCACCATGTGTCCACATGAATGTGTCCCTGTTGCTACGGAGACAGACTAACTTGTGGACATTGTCCAACCAGAGGAGAGCTGACGCTTCTTATTGAGAACAGTGTCTCCCAGTGAACAGTGGCTGCAGGAGTGGACACATATTAGCAGCAGCATTGGCAGCTTGTCTTTGTCTTGGTTTGTCTTGGTTTGTCTCCAGCTGTTAGCCACGTTAGCCCAAGTGCTAGCAGAATCCCCGACTAACGTATGCTTGGCTTGGTTCATGTGCTGTTTGAAGCTGGAAAGAAAACTCCTTCCTGCAGAGTGTGATGATACTTGATGTGTCTCCACTGGTCCCTCTTGGTGTCTTTGTCCCCATATGTCCCATGGAGAGGACCATGTGTTAGTATTGTCGGCCCTGGTCTAAACGGAAGCGTCTCACCTGGTTTGCTGGTGCTGGGTTGGGGGCTGACTCCGCGGCTGCCCCGGTGCATGCTGGGAGCCAGGAGACTGGCCTGGTACAGCGTGTCCAGCTCTGACAGCTCCTCGTCGACTCCCCCTCCTGTTGCATTCTGGGAGCCGTAGTATCTGTTGACGTTCTCGGCCCAGCGCTCCACGGGCAGAGCCGTGGGGTAGTCCTGGCGGGCCGGTGGGGAGGGGGTCCGACCGGGACAGTCCACAACGTCGGGCTGGTCCAGGTGTAGGCAGGACCAGTTCCTGGTTGGGTAGGAGGGAGGGGGAGGAGCCAGTATGGGTGAGGGGATAGAGGTAAGGGGCGTGGCCTGTGTGGTATTCCTCCTGTCTACAGGAGATGGAGTCCTGGAGTACCTCCTGGGTGGAGGGGGCGGGGCAGGGGCCGGGGTTCTGCTCCACTGGGGGGAGTGGTCCGCCTCTTTAGGAGGAGGGGGTGGGGCTAAGTCTTCCAGATGGGAAGCCGGGGGGGCGGGGGTGTTTCTGAGGGGCATCCCAACCAAAGGGAGGGGGCCCCCTGTTTGGACGCCCTCCTCCCTGGGTGAAACCGCAGGAGCCGCAGAGCTGGAGGCGGAGTCAAAGAATGAGTTGGATCTGGGAGGGAGGGGCTTGACAAGGCAGGTGGAGAGAGGCGGGGCCTGACTGGAAGCTGATTGGTCGACCTGGTCCTCTGTCAGAAGTACTGGGAGCGAGAGAGGCTTTTCACTACAGAGAGAGAGAGAGAGAGAGAGAGAGGGTGAGGAGGTGGGGGGGGGGGGGCGATGTGTGTTAATGTGTGTTAGTGTGTGTTAGTGTGTATAAATGTGTGTTAGTGTGTGTTAGTGTGTATAAATGTGTGTTAGTGTGTGTTAGTGTGTATAAATGTGTGTTAGTGTGTGTTAATGTGTGTAAGTGTGTGTTAATGTGTATAAATGTGTCTTAGTGTGTGTTAGTGTGTATAAACGTGTGTTAGTGTGTGGTAGTGTGTCTTAGTGTGTATAAATGTGTGTTAGTGTGTGTTAGTGTGCGTTAGTGTGCGTTAGTGTGTGGTAGTGTGTGTAAGTGTGTGTAAGTGTGTGTTAGTGTGTGTTAGTGTGTGTTAGTGTGTATAAATGTGCGTTAGTGTGCGTTAGTGTGCGTTAGTGTGTGTTAGTGTGTCTTAGTGTGTATAAATGTGTGTTAGTGTGTGTTAGTGTGCAGTATGTTCAGAGCAGATGGTGTTTCTGCAGAGCTTCGACAGGTTTTGTGTGTGTGTGTGCGTCGGACACACACTCTGACTGAGCTTGTTGTCATGACAACATTTCTCTCCGTGTCAGAGTCGCCCCCTAGAGGCTGCAGCCAGGATGACAGATGCAGGTCTAACCATCAGTTTCATGCTTCTGCGTTAAGTTAATGTAGACGCTAAAACCGTAGTTTACGTCATAACTCGTTAGTGTTTAATGGAACCAGAGCTGTGATTGGTCCTCGTTAGTGTTTAATGGAACCAGAGCTGTGATTGGTCCTCGTTAGTGTTTAATGGAACCAGAGCTGTGATTGGTCCTCGTTAGTGTTTAATGGAACCAGAGCTGTGATTGGTCCTCGTTAGTGTTTAAATGGAACCAGAGCTGTGATTGGTCCTCGTTAGTGTTTAAATAGAACCAGAGCTGTGATTGGTCCTCGTTAGTGTTTAAATGGAACCAGAGCTGTGATTGGTCCTCGTTAGTGTTTAATGGAACCAGAGCTGTGATTGGTCCTCGTTAGTGTTTAATGTAACCAGAGCTGTGATTGGTCCTCGTTAGTGTTTAATGGAACCAGAGCTGTGATTGGTCCTCGTTAGTGTTTAATGGAACCAGAGCTGTGATTGGTCCTCGTTAGTGTTTAATGGAACCAGAGCTGTGATTGGTCCTCGTTAGTGTTTAAATGGAACCAGAGCTGTGATTGGTCCTCGTTAGTGTTTAATGGAACCAGAGCTGAGATTGGTCCTCGTTAGTGTTTAATGGAACCAGAGCTGTGATTGGTCCTCGTTAGTGTTTAATGGAACCAGAGCTGTGATTGGTCCTCGTTAGTGTTTAATGGAACCAGAGCTGTGATTGGTCCTCGTTAGTGTTTAAAGGAACCAGAGCTGTGATTGGTCCTCGTTAGTGTTTAATGGAACCAGAGCTGTGATTGGTCCTCGTTAGTGTTTAAATGGAACCAAAGCTGTGATTGGTCCTCGTTAGTGTTTAATGGAACCAGAGCTGTGATTGGTCCTCGTTAGTGTTTAAAGGAACCAGAGCTGTGATTGGTCCTCGTTAGTGTTTAAATGGAACCAGAGCTGTGATTGGTCCTCGTTAGTGTTTAAGGGAAAACCAGAGCTGTGATTGGTCCTCGTTAGTGTTTAAATGGAACCAGAGCTGTGATTGGTCCTCGTTAGTGTTTAAATGGAACCAGAGCTGTGATTGGTCCTCGTTAGTGTTTAAATGGAACCAGAGCTGTGATTGGTCCTCGTTAGTGTTTAAATGGAACCACAGCTGTGATTGGTCCTTGTTAGTGTTTAATGGAACCAGAGCTGTGATTGGTCCTCGTTAGTGTTTAATGGAACCAGAGCTGTGATTGAGCCTCTTTGTAGCCGTCTTGTGTTTCCAGCTGTTGAGCTGATGGCACATTGATTGACACCGTTTGTATCTGGGAATATGGATTGATGAAAAGCTTTAATGTACATAGTTCTAATCTACTTAAGATACTGAACTGCTTTTACTTTATGAATAAATCATGCTTTACATTCTCTGCAAAGAATGAAGTTGAGGAGGCCACTTTTGTTCTGATTGATTGTGGGGATGCGCTGCCTGTGCGTGCAGCCTCCTCCTCCTCAAAGAGACTCCATCCAGTGCCTCACTACCTTTCACTTCAAATGCAAACACTTGAATTCAGACACTGGTGTAGGTTCATCTATGAGGCCTGATCTCTAGTAGTTACCATCTGACCGCCTGAATAATAAGCTTCAAAAACCTCTCAGATGATTTTAAGAGCATCCGAAAGAATGACATGAAGGAGGAATGTCACTGTTCTTAAATAGACCAGATTTCTAATGTCAATGTGACGTCCTGCTTAAGTAAAAAAGAATCTCTGTAATGTTCTGTTTGATTTTCTTGGACCATTAACTGACATTTGTGCGACTCGTGTTTGGTGAAATTTTGGAAACGTTTCAGTTGAAAGTGAAGCAGGAGGTGGAAACAAAAATAAAACAAAAATAACAGCGCCGCCTAGTGTTTGGGAGGAGTTATTATAGAACGAGACAGACAAACGTAATGGATGACATCAGCGTAGCTGCGTCCGTAGGTCAGTGCCACACATTCACATTAAACCTGAAGACCAGACCATCACAACAAGGCTTCAACTCGTCCGACGACCAAAACAAACATGGCGGCCGATCATCTCCGTGCAGCAGATTTCTGAAACACATTCTGAGGCGCTACAGCTACGTGGGTCCTGATTGGCTGAGCAGACTGGAGGTGGTACCTGGGCTGTTCCTGGAGCTGCTGCCCCTCCCCCTCCTCCTCCTCCTGCTCCTGCTCCTCCTCCTCCTCCTCCTGCTGCTGCAGGCGTTGCTGCAGGCGTTGCTGCAGACCGCGGCCTCTCCTCATGCAGCGCTGCAGCCGGCTGTGGCTACTAGCTCCGCCCTCAGCCGCCGCCGGCCGCAGTTTGGCTGCAGCCGTAGGTAACATGTCAACAGAAAAGTACAGAAAACAGAAAGAAAAAGAAGAAATGAAAAAGAAAAGATGCATAAAAATAAGTCTGTGATGATTTCATGCAGGAAAAAACCTTATAAAGCAAATACACAGCTGATAGGAAATCAAATATGAAACTGCTGGCGTGGGGGAAATGACTGGTTCCATTTAAACTGATGAGATGGTGAAATTATATTCAGAAAAGTTAAATAAACAGAACTAGAACCAAGAAGGGACTCGGTGAAGATGTGGAGGTGGAGGTGGAGGCTGCTGCTGTTTATCGGCCGCTAACGATATTAAACGTGACGCTTCATCTTCTCGTCTGACTTAAATTCCTTCTACTGTTTTCTTCTTCTTGGGTCTTTGATTCACTGTGTGTAAAGTGGAGTGGGCGGGGCCGTGAGCAGTGGGAGGGGCTTACAGACGGCTTCGTTGACGGCTGACAGCGCAGCGGCGACCTCGCCCGCCTGCTCCAGACGCACCGATTGGTCCAGGAGAAGCTCCGCCTCCGACACACATCGCTCGAAGCCGTCGCCTTTACCTGCAGGTGGAAACGACCAATCAGACGGCCCCGTTTCACCCTCCTCTTACCTGCAATTTAACTTTTTATCCTCGGCTCAATTTGACTCCAGCAATGAAACCTCCAAACAATTATCACGATTGAAAAAATTTTAGTTTATGTGTCAGTTTCTTTCTCTCTGTCTTTTGAGAAATATTCAGACGACTTTAAAATCTGACGTGTTTAAGTGTCTTTATATCATTACAGTTCATATTATTCATTTATTATTATTCTATAACCTTTGGCTCTGAACTGAACTAAATATCTTTGATTTTATTTGGGATTTAATCTCCATCTTTTCAGGCTAGCGTTAGCGTTAGCGTTAGCGGCTACGTACCCTGGATCTGCAGCTGGTCCAGGTCCAGGTACTTGCTGGGTCTCGGGTTGAAGCCGAGTGCCGCTTCCTTCTCCTTCTCCAGCTGACGCTGCTGCTCCTCCTCCCTCGCTCTCCTCAGCACCTCCTCCTGCAGCTCGTCCAGCTCACTGCGGCCTGTGGGGGGCGCTGCAACAGCAACAACAACAAAGGCAACGATTTACTTCCTGTTTGTTGCTGGTGATCAGACAGATTTCAAACGTTCTAGGTGCAGTAACACAACATGACCACAGACTGTAAATAAAGTGGAGCCAAAGCTAGTAGAACTCCCCCTGGTGGCTGGAGGCTGCAGTATGGGTCATAAGCTCCACCCCCTCCATGTAAGTGGGCGGGGCTTGGGCCAAAATAAAACACTAAAATACACATCAAATAATTAATCGTATTTTGTATTTGTAAGTTTTGTTTTAGTTCGTTATTTGATGCTATAGAAACAGGATGTGAAATAATGGCGACCACCAGTTGCCATGACAACCACCCAGTAAAGAGGTCCCGTGAGTTGTAACAACTATTTTTTATAAATAAGTTCAGTGTATAATCCAACGTTTCCGTGTAGCTGGTGGAGGCAGAGCAGAGTGGGCGGGGCATCGATGTCGTGGCTCTGCCCCCTGATCAGACCATATTTACATACGGTCTATGGTAAACCTGGTTTATTGAGTTTAAATCTTCAGGAATCAGCTGGTATGATCTTTTCACAGGTTTCTCATATTACCAGAGCTCCCCCCGCTGGAAGAGCTGAGCTCCTGCAGCAGAGCTCCGCTGCTCTTCGACCTGAAGCTCTTCCACGACGGCCCGGAGGAAGAGGAGGAGGACGAAGGCTTCTTCATGACACACTCCCTGAGGAGAGGAGGAGGAGGAGGAGGAGGAGGAGGAGGAGGAGTTAAGACATTTGTAATTTGTCATTTTAACTTGTTGTAAATGAAGCTGAATGAGAGTCACCTGTCTCCCTGGTTCTGGTTCTGGTTCTGGTTCAGGTCCAGGCTGACCGGGCTGCTGCTGTTCCTCTCACTGCTCTCATATCCACTCTCCATCCTCTGGATCAGCCTGGGGGGAGGAGCAGGAGCAGGAGCAGGAGGCCGGTCTCTCTGGATGCTGGAGGAGGAGGAGGTGGAGGTGGAGGGGAGAGTCCAGGAGGAGCCAGGCCGGGCCGTCGTCACCTCCTCCTGGGGTGGGAGGGAGGCTCCAGTGTCGTCGGGCTGGGCGCCTCCTCCCAGGGGGCTGTACCCCGCCTGCCTCCTCCTCTCACGGTTGAAGATGCTGTCGATGTTGAGCGCCTCCCTCCGCGGCCTCCACGCCGGCCGGTACCTCCCCGCACCTCCACACGAGCTGGACTTGGACTCGCTGCTGGTGCTGCCGGCCTCCCAGTCTTTACCGGAGGAGGAGGAGGCGGCGGCGGCGGCGGGGGGGTGATGGTTGGAGGAGGAGGAGGAGGAGGCGGCGGCTTCAGAGGCCAGGACGGCGGCCGGTAAGGAGGAGGAGGAGCAGGAGGAGGAGGTGGTGGTGGACAGGGCTCGGCTGTGGATGATGTTACTCATGGTCTCCTTTAAGTCACGGAGGCGACTGGAGGAGGACGAGAAGGAGGACGAGGGTTTGGGGAGGGGGCGAGGAACCTGCTGCTCCTTCAACGTCTCTCCTGGGGAGGCGCGAAGCAAGACATTCAAATTAAACACAACTAATACGTAAACGCACAGAGGGGAGTAAATGAGTGAATGAATGAATGAGTGAGTGAGTGAGTGAGTGAGTGAGTGAGTGAGTGAGTGAGTGAGTGAGTGAGTGAGTGAGTGAGTGAGTGAGTGAATGAATGAATGGCTGAATGAATGAATGGCTGAATGAATGGGTGAGTGAGTGAATGA
This sequence comes from Mugil cephalus, assembly GCF_022458985.1. NCBI lineage: Eukaryota > Metazoa > Chordata > Actinopteri > Mugiliformes > Mugilidae > Mugil > Mugil cephalus. The sequence goes on from NC_061782.1 coordinate 655,851, forward strand.
GTGAATGAATGAGTGAGTGAATGAATGGGTGAATGAATGAATGAATGAATGAATGAATGAATGGGTGAGTGAAGGCGTCAGGACGTCACAGTTTGTCTCTAAATTAAAGACGTTTCTGAAACTTAACGCTGAACTGGTCACATGACCTCGTGCATCATCTCCAGAGAGAAACTTTTATGTGGATGCGTCTGAAAAACCTCCTCATGTCTACAGACGTTTCAGCTTCAGATGTCTGACAGGTTTTTATGACATATTTAGCTTTTTAAATTATCTGTAATTTTGTATTTATTATAGAATGAATCCACTGTTTTGGACGAGCTTGTGTTTTGCACTGAATAAGAGAATCTTGTTCCACTGCATCATGATAATAAATGATAATAAAGCGTTTTCTATTCCAGTAATTAACAACGTGGGAAATTACTGTACTGGATTACCTAAATGGATTACTTTAATAGCTTACTTTACTGGATTACTGTATCAGATTACTGTAGCAGATTACTGTAGCAGATTACTGTAGCAGATTACTGTATCAGATTACTGTAGCAGATTACTGTATCAGATTACTGTATCAGATTACTGTAGCAGATTACTGTATCAGATTACTGTATCAGATTACTGTAGCAGATTACTGGATTACTGTAGCAGATTACTGTATCAGATTACTGCAGCAGATTACTGCAGCAGATTACTGTAGCAGATTACTGTAGCAGATTACTGCAGCAGATTACTGCAGCAGATTACTGTAGCAGATTATGTATCAGATTATGTATCAGATTACTGTACTGGATTACTGTAGCAGATTATGTAGCAGATTACTGTATCAGATTACTGTATCAGATTACTGTATCAGATTACTGTATCAGATTACTGTAGCGGGGACTCTACTCGCTGTGTGGGGAGAAGTTGTCTAACAGACCAAACTTTAACTCCTCCAAACACCAGTTGATGGGACTTGACTGTGTTTCGTGACATTTTATTTTGGAGGTAAAATATGTGGTTGGGAAACACTGTTCTATTCTTCTTCTCTGCTCTGTTTGATCAGTTTTTGATTTTTAATTTTATATTTTATTTTGTAAACGACGTACTCCCATTGATTTCCCTCTAAACTTTAGACAATGAATGACTCTCCTCAGCTCCATGTTTAATGTTTTCTATCTTCACTGTGAAATAAACTAATCCCATCAGAAACGACCAGGGACCTGTCAGTGTTTAAAGCAGGTCTGAACATCCGTCCACACTTTGATTCATTAAACATGTTCAGGATCCTTAAACCCAGAGAGTCTGGTTCTGCCTGGACCTCAGTGGTACCAGGACCAGGGTTCATTTCATCGTGACTCTATCACACCAGCGTTACTCCAGGTCAAACTGGGTCCTGTCAGAGCCCCTGATCTCCTACCCTCGCTGTGGTACCCGGCCGACGAGGCCTGGGTTTCAGGTTTAGAGCGGCGTGGGCGGCTAGAGCTCCGCCTCCTATCGCTGGCCCCGCCTCCCCTCCTCTCAGACCGGTGCAGCTCGCCGTCCGTCCCGTGGCCTTAGCAACGAGAAGCAGGATGTTTACTCCCTGGCCACTTTATTAGGTACACGGTGTCATATTTAGCTCATTCTGTTCATTCTACACATCTCAACATGTTTCCATACGTCTAAGAGCGGACACATGTTTGGATGATGAAGCTTCTCTGATGTATGAAGTCACAGTAAGTGCAGCTCTATTAGAGGAGCCTTCAGGTAGCAGTGGACCTAATGAAGTGGCCAGGGACTGCATGTTTTAAACAAAGCATCATTTTCTTTAAGAGCAATGAGCAAATCAAAAATGTAAATGAGTGAGAGTGGATGTCTTAGCTTCCTGTTTGTCTTTTAACTGCTGCAGGTGGTAACTGATAATAATGTTGTCCAGATTATTACAGACAGGACAGTTAATGATGGACACCTGGATCCGTCAGAACCATCCACCCGGATGCTCCTGACTTCACCCCAAGACATTTAGTTCAGAGCTTAAATGAATAATGAAGTTGCTCATTAGATCTGTTCCTCCTCCTCCTACGACTCATTGAACCACTGGAGGAAACTGTGGAGAACCAAGAAGAAGAAGAAGGAGGCTTCTTCTTCTTCTTGGTTCTGTCCAAACGTGACTGAAAAACCAACCAGGACCCGAAGCCTGGACGGGTTCTAGGAAAACAGAACCAGGTCCACTCTCCATCTGGACACCATCACATTCTACCATCAATCCAGGAAAATACTGGCTGCACTGTCTATTATCTGTAGTAGCACCATAAGACCACTAGATGGAGACTAAAGGTCCAGATTCTATGAGTCCAGTCTCCATGTGGTTCATAGCTGATGTAGAATCATGAGGACAGACTCTAAAGGAGCCAGAAGATAAAAACTAGACCAGGTCCATGTGTTGTCGGATGTTTTTGTATTTGATGAAACTTTGAGACAGGATCCTTTCTCCTTTTCTACTGATGATTCTGTTGATTCTGTGTTACGCTGATGTTTGCGTATTTTTCTATTCTATCCTAGAAGAAGAAATTCTGACAAGACGATGACGTGAAACAGTTTTCCATTTAAAAAGCTGCTTCCTGTTGCTGCAGGTGTGATAATGACCTGAAGGTGTGTACGGACTCTCTTCATGGAGGATTCATCTTAGCTCTGAACTAAAGGTGTCGGTGTAAACCCGGCGAGCGGGTCGGTGTTGGGCGGATCAGACCCACCTATGGTATCCAGGCTGCAGAGCGAGGCGTGCAGGGCCCCGTCTGGACGCTGGATGCAGATGACGGTTCCCTGGGAGTCGGAGGAGTAGTGGCTGGCCAGGGACTCATGGTGAGAGTGGGGGGGCTGTCGGTACGAGTAGCTCTCCGTCGACGAATCGGTGCGAGTGTCGCTGGAGATTGACGGCTCGCGGCCTGGAGGGGGGGGTGGAGGTCAGTGTCTACGAGCTCACAACCTCACACAAATATCACAAAATGAACTACACTGCCGCTACAAGGACTACAGCTCCACTGAGTCATAGCGAAACTACGACTAGTACAAGAGCGACGGATGCTGTTTAGTTACCTGAACGTTTGCTGCTGTGCTACTACTACGACTCCTAGCTGTGTTGTAGTTACCCGAGTCTTCGCTGTCGTAACAGGCCTTGTTGAGGTGGTGGAGGTCGAAGCGTGGCGGCAGGTCCTGGACGGACACCGGCGTCCCCCGGGGGTCAGCGTACAGCAGCAGGAGAGGCTGGTAGTGGCCCTTGATGCAGCGGGAAACCACGTCCTTCCACTTGGGGCCAATCTGAGGGACGGGAGACAAAGACATGGAGGGGAAGATGTCTTCAAAAAAAAAAGACCAAGGTCCAAACGAGAGTGGACAACCAACCAGGACAGGAAGCCTGCACGGGGGTCAGGACTAAAGAACTACCAGGACCATGTCCACGACCCAGGTCTCTACGGACCCAGGTCTCTACGGACCCAGGTCTCTACGTATGGGTCAAAGGTTCTAGTGAAACAGAACCAGGTCCACTCTCCATCTGGACATTAGGATCAAACCAAAGAACCCAAAGTTCCTCCACGTTGGGTTTTTACTCTTAAAGTGAATCTGGCTCCAAAATGCTACTGATTCACTACAGGAGGCAACGTTCACACAATTCAACCTTTGGACATTTTATTTCTCCTGGACGTCATCACATTCTACCATTGAGCTCATTATACGATCCAGAAGAAGATGGAGATTTACACATGGAACTCCCCAGGACCCCAGCCACCAAGGCTACATGCTACATAGCAATGCTAAGCTACCAGCCACCAAGGCTACAGGCTACATAGCAATGCTAAGCTTACAGCCACCAAGGCTACATGCTATATAGCAATGCTAAGCTAACAGCCACCTAGGCTACATGCTACACAGCAATGCTAAGCTACCAGCCACCAAGGCTACATGCTACATAGCAATGCTAAGCTACCAGCCACCAAGGCTACACGCCACATAGCAATGCTAAGCTAACAGCTACCAAGGCTACATGCTAAATAGCAATGCTAAGCTAACTCTCACTACTAGATGGCTGCATTGTGTGTATTATCTGTAGTAGCACCATTAGACCAGTAGATGGAGACTAAAGGTCCAGATTCTATGAGTCCAGTCTCCATGTGGTTCATAGCTGATGTAGAATCATGATGACAGACTCTAAAGGAGCCAGAAGACGATAAAAACTAGACCAGGTCCATGTGTTGTCAGATGTTTGTGGATTTGATGATACATTGATCATCCATTTTGACCATTTTTAATATTTACAGGGCTTTTATTTTTTAACTAAAATATAGATATTAACATTAAAACAAACAGTTTAAAGCCTGATTGTTTTTAGAAATATTAAAAAAAATAAATGAAAATAAAACACCACTAGCTGAACGGCTGAGTTCATATTCTGGCGTCTTCTCTGTTGCCTTTGTGTGATATGGGAATATTTTTAGAAGCAATGCCAGAGAAAGCGCTGCCTGCTGCCTGTTCTCTGGATAAACTGATCATTGAGCTCAGTCAGACCAGGCTGAGGTCCAGCATTACAAGTTTACGCCTCCAGAAATATTTGAAACCTGCTGGATTCAGGCCAGTGATGATAACAATCCTCACGACTCCTGTTCAAGAAAAACGTCCCCCAAACCCAAGCAGACCGTCGAGGTAAGGTCTCAGTTTGTTTCTCCGCGTGAACGCATCATGTTTCCGTCTAAACCCGAGGTGTAAACCGAGCATCAGACCAACAGCCGGATGTTTCTGCTGAATTTACCAGGCGCAGCAACGACGTCTCGTTCGCCTCCAAACAACCGACACAGGCTGAAATGTTCCGGGTTTCATCAGCGTGGTGGAAAAACGTCGTCTTCCTGTCCTCTCCCTGTTTGTCCTTTTGTCTTTTAGCTTGTTATTTCAACCCTTCCTCCATTTTCCAAATGTCCAGCTCGGCTTGGATGTGGAGGGACGTCCCGGCGTCCAACGCGCCGACACGGTGGCCGGCAGCCGCACAAAAATGTGTGTGTTTGTTTAAGAGAAAGAAAGAGACAGAATGGAAAGTCTGCAGTGTGAGCAAAGTGTGGGCTCTGAACCACACCCTGGGCTCTGTCCAGCTGCACTGATAAACAATAGAGGGATATCCTTGTTTTCACAAACCAGCAGAGAGTCGCAGGGAATGACATCTGTTATAGGAGGGCAGCAGTGATGGAGGAGAGAGGAGGAGGAGGAGGTGTAAGGATGGAGGAACAGCTTGGAGTTAGTGGGGGATGAAACCGTTAAACACAATTAAAACGTGTCTTTACAAACACACTAATAACTGTGATCATGTCATTATTAATCAGGCCTTATTAGCGCATTCACTTACTGTGCAGATACTGGAAAGCAAGAAGAAGGTGAAGTGTTATCAGATCAAATATAACCTGACGTCTGCTGCTTTTTCCTCCTCAAAAACAAACCAAAGATTCTGGTTTCCTCCATCAGTTTATTCTATAAAACAGAATAAACGTTCTCCAGAGACTCGGTCAGAACGCTTATTCACAGTAACTCCCTCCATCCTGCAGGGGGCAGTAATACGACCTGCAACCTCTGCATGGACTGGATGGACGTCGGACCAATCACAGACATTTACACGTTTCAACAGGAACAAGAAGAAAACCTTTTAAAAGCCTGATTAAATATAAGACTCTGGCTTCATTTGTGGTTTGATTTCTGCTAATAGATAAATTTCACAAAGAACTATATGGATCTAACTGAACGCCACCAATGACACTAATGAATGGACGTAAAGATTTATGACTACAATGAAAAATATGCTCGTGTTAAATTGGGATGAACAGGTTTTATACTTTTTAAGACTCCTTACTGACCAGATTAAGCCCCGCCCCTAAATGATCTGATTGGCTCAGCAGGTCTTTGCAGAGATGAAAGGAGACACAACATCTCATCACAGAGAGTCTTAATTAAAGACATCTGGACAAAGTTTATGTTACTTTCAGTGTCTCGTTTAAATAAAAGGGAGTGAAGCTGAATTAGTTTATTTTATCAGCTGATCTAATCAGTAAATCCTGAAGGTTTAGAACATGCGTCAGTAGCTGTGTTTCTCCAAATAAAAGTGCTCACATCCCATAATCACTTTGAGGAAGATGGATTCAGATGAACCGGTCACATGACCCCCTGCATCGTCTCCAGTGTTTCACTGAACTTTAGAGATAAACTTTTATATGGATGCGTCTGAGAAACCTCCTCATGAGCATAGAGATGTTTCAGGTTTTTATGTTTCATCACCAGTTTATTACTGAGAGGGAATCGTTAGACAGGAAGTGAACATACCTCCTTCACATGTGCATCATCGAAGTACATCCAGCGTCTGATCTTGGTCTGGAAGAAGAAGGTGGAGTAATGTTTCCCGTAGTAACACACCATGCCGACCAGGTAGAGCTCCGACTGGCGAGCCTTCTCCTCGGTCACTCTGTAAAACAGCTGCAGAGGGAGAAGCAGCTAAAAGCTAAACGCTGGAGTTCACCCTTCATCAACCCTCCGCTGATCTTCTGCTCTTACGTCTCCCAGACGGAGGCAGGTCCCCAGAGTGTGGATGACGTCCTCGGCCAGGTCCGAGTGATCCGAGTCCCAAACCAGGCCGATGGTGATGATCTCTGGACTGTTGAGGAGGACGCGAGCCATCCGGAGCTGCTGACCACACTGACTCTGAGGAGGAGGAGGAGGAGGAGGAGGAGGAGGGGGAGGAGGAGGAGAGGAGGAGGAGGGGGGAGGTGGAGAGGAGGAGGAGGAGGAGTTATGACTGTAGTTGACAAATGTTTGGTTTTTATTGGTGTTTTCAATAGATTAAAATATTTAGTCGTGTGGTCAGTAGAACATTGTATCAGCTTCTGTCTCTGATGGATCTCTACCTAAGACTGGACCAGAACCAGGACCACATGGAAGGAGACTTAGAGAAATGATCCAGATTTAGACTCCCTTGCTGGTTCTAGTACAGATTAGGTTCTAGTTTAGTCTGGTTCTCAGCTCCAGGTCCAGGATCTTTTAAAGTCTCGTCACTAATGAACAGACGTCTCTGATTCAGTGGACGATTCAGATCAGTGTTCACATCAGACCGGATCAGGATGGGCGATGGAAGGGGTCTGCATCACAGAATCATCTGTCAGGTGAGTTTGTTTCTTCTTTTCTACTAATTATTTTCACACTTTCACGTTTTCCACAGCTGCTTTGATAAACTTCCTGTTTCCCAACCAATGGGTCCGTTGATGTAGTAAAATAATTAGTGACGTTAGCTGTGACAGGCCTGGTATTTCTATCTGACGGTGTCTTACGGGGCAGCTGCGCAGGTCTCCCATGCTGGCGTTTCGTAGCAACTCCCCAAACATGCCGGGAGTCGCCTTCTCCCTCGACTCCAACATCTTCACTGCCTGGTTACTGAAGAAGAGGAGGAGAAGAGGAGGAGATGAGGAGGAGCTTTAGGTCCAGCAACAAGAGAAAGGTTCAACATTAAAATCAATCACTGACTATTTTAAATGAAATCTGGATTATGTCTTATATCAAATGTTACTGTAACATATCTCTTCTTAGTAGAAATAGTTAGGGCCTTAGTAGAGATAGTCAGTAGAGATGGTCAGTAGAGATAGTAGAGATAGTAGAGATGGTCAGCAGAGATGGTCAGTAGAGATGGTCAGTAGAGATAGTAGAGATAGTAGAGATGGTCAGTAGAGATAGTAGAGATAGTAGAGATGGTCAGCAGAGATAGTCAGTAGAGATGGTCAGTAGAGATAGTAGAGATAGTAGAGATGGTCAGTAGAGATAGTTAGTGGAGATAGTAGAGATAGTCAGTAGAGATGGTCAGTAGAGATAGTAGAGCTGGTCAGTAGAGATAGTAGAGATGGTCAGTAGAGATAGTCAGTAGAGATGGTCAGTAGAGATAGTAGAGATAGTTAGTAGAGATAGTTAGTAGAGATAGTCAGTAGAGATAGTCAGTAGAGATAGTCAGTAGAGATGGTCAGTAGAGATAGTAGAGATGGTCAGTAGAGATAGTCAGTAGAGATAGTTAGTAGAGCTGGTCAGTAGAGATAGTCAGTAGAGATAGTCAGTAGAGATAGTAGAGATGGTCAGTAGAGATAGTCAGTAGAGATGGTCAGTAGAGATAGTAGAGATGGTCAGTAGAGATAGTCAGTAGAGATGGTCAGTAGAGATAGTAGAGATGGTCAGTAGAGATAGTCAGTAGAGATAGTCAGTAGAGATGGTCAGTAGATATAGTCAGTAGATATAGTCAGTAGAGATGGTCAGTAGAGATAGTTAGTAGAGATAGTTAGTAGAGATGGTCAGTAGAGATAGTCAGTAGAGATAGTCAGTAGAGATAGTAGAGATGGTCAGTAGAGATAGTCAGTAGAGATGGTCAGTAGAGATAGTAGAGATGGTCAATAGAGATAGTCAGTAGAGATGGTCAGTAGAGATAGTAGAGATGGTCAGTAGAGATAGTCAGTAGAGATAGTCAGTAGAGATGGTCAGTAGATATAGTCAGTAGATATAGTCAGTAGATATAGTCAGTAGAGATGATCAGTAGAGATAGTTAGTAGAGATAGTAGAGATGGTCAGTAGAGATAGTCAGTAGAGATAGTAGAGATGGTCAGTAGAGATGGTCAGTAGATATAGTTAGTAGAGATAGTCAGTAGAGATAGTAGAGATGGTCAGTAGAGATAGTAGAGATGGTCAGTAGAGATGGTCAGTAGAGATGGTCAGTAGAGATGGTCAGTAGAGATAGTAGAGATGGTCAGTAGAGATAGTCAGTAGAGATAGTAGAGATGGTCAGTAGATATAGTCAGTAGATATAGTCAGTAGAGATGGTCAGTAGAGATAGTTAGTAGAGATAGTAGAGATGGTCAGTAGAGATAGTCAGTAGAGATAGTAGAGATGGTCAGTAGAGATGGTCAGTAGATATAGTTAGTAGAGATAGTCAGTAGAGATAGTCAGTAGAGATAGTAGAGATGGTCAGTAGAGATAGTAGATATAGTCAGTAGAGATGGTCAGCAGAGATAGTAGAGATGGTCAGTACAGATAGTAGATATAGTCAGTAGAGATGGTCAGCAGAGATAGTAGAGATGGTCAGTAGAGATAGAAGAGATGGTCAGTAGAGATAGTTAGTAGACATAGTTGAGATTGTCAGTAGAGATAGTCAGTAGAGATAGTAGAGATGGTCAGTAGAGATAGTTAGTAGAGATAGTTAGTAGAGATAGTAGAGATGGTCAGTAGAGATAGTAGAGATGGTCAGTAGAGATGGTCAGTAGAGATAGTAGAGATAGTCAGTAGAGACAGTTTGTAGAGATAGTCAGTAGAGATAGTCAGTAGAGATAGTCAGTAGAGATAGTAGAGCTGGTCAGTAGAGATAGTCAGTAGAGATAGTTAGTAGAGATAGTCAGTAGAGATAGTCAGTAGAGATGGTCAGTAGAGATGGTCAGTAGAGATAGTCAGTAGAGATAGTCAGTAGAGATGGTCAGTAAAGATAGTCTGTAGAGATAGTCAGTAGAGATGGTCAGTAGAGATAGTCAGGGTCTAGGGCGTAGAGAGGACAGACAGATTTACCACAGAGAGGTGGTGGAGATGTAATGGACCATCTGGATGAAGGGCAACGGGTCTGAAGACGCTCCACAGCTGCTGCACACACACTGACAAAGAAAAGACACAACGTTAACACACAACCAGGACTCAACACAGACTGAGAGGAGTCTGACTAACAGCTGTGACACAGAGTAAAGTCAGAAATACCGTAATAAAAGACCAGACCTGATCCTCTGCAGGGAACTCACTGCCCAACAGCAGAACAACAATCAGGAAGGTGCTTATTAAGCTAGAAACCTGCAGAGCCATCATTACTAGTCTCCAGGAGTCATAGGTGGTTAACATCAAGTGCTTATTTCTGTCTGTAACGCTGAGACGCTGAGACACTGAATCAATCTCCGTAAAACTAGTCCAGACTTTTCACTTCACTGCACCAAGAAAGACTCGACCTAATATCTAGTTTCAGATGTAGGAGCAGAAAATAACTTCACTCTGCCGAGATATGAACCAGTTTGAAAAACTAATTTAACTGCTCGGAAAAACTCAAATTTAAATCAAATATGTTAGTTCAGAGGTCAGAGGCAACTAAATGGAAAAGAGAAGTTACAGATGTTCAGGAGGAGGTGAGTAGGATCTCTTAAAATCCTAAACTTCAGCTGAGACTGTGCCTGAATTAAACAGAAAATACAAACGGACTGGACCTAACAGCTGGAAAAAGATTATTTCTAAGAGTTTAAAGTTTTACGTCCTGCTGATTCTCAGAAAACGATGTTTTCATTTTCAATAAGAAAACTGTTCAAGGCTTTTCACTTGTTGGATTTAGTCTTGAATGAAGCGCCACGTCATCGCATCTTAAGAGGAGCCGCTACTCTTACATCCACCTGGTACAACTGGTCCCACAAGAGCTAGTTTTGAGTATTTAGTTGTGTTTCTCGCTTCCTCTCTAATCAGTTTTCACCTGTTCGAAGAGCGTCATGGCGAACTTCTGGTGGGGGATGCAGTGTCTGGCCGTACAGATGTCTTCCTTGGTCTCATCTGAGATGTGGAAGTGGATCCTCATCAGGATGTTTTCCTGCAGCAATCAAGACAGTCACTGGTTAAAGGACGGACGGACGGACGCATGGATGGATGGACGCATGGATGGATGGACGGATGGATGGATGGACGGATGGATGGATGGACGGACATCCCATGTCGACTTACGAAACACTCTGCAGCGTCGTCCATGATGCCGAGCTGAAACCTCTGCTCGTCCTGGAAGGTTTTGGCGAGGGCGCTGCGCAGAGCGTCGGACGGTAACACCTTCTCACTGCTGTACTGGAACTGGGCGAAGATGCTCTGGAGGAGGAGGAGGAGAAAATGTGAGAAACCGAAAGGAGTCGGCTTCATGCTGCATCCGACCAACGACTTCTCACCTTCAGAGCGCAGAAGATACAGGAGTCCTCCATGCACTTATGAGTCGTGAGCTGACGGAAACTCCGACGGAAGATGTCGAGATGCCAAAGAACCTGAGAGACCGGAGACAGAACAACACAAGGGATGAGAAAGAGCTGCTGGACCCAGGCTCTCTGGGTTCATTAGGAGGGATGGGGACCGACACTGGGGACCACGGCGCTAACAGTAGTAACCAGACTGATCTGGTTCCAGTGAGTGTTTAATTAGCTTAGCCTCCTTAGCTCTATAGCTGCATGGATGGAAGTGAAGCTTCAACACGTCTGAGACCAAACGTTTGTCTAAAGTTTGTCTGGACTTCACCTCTAAAGATGCAACAAGGAGGAAACACCTGGAATTAGATTCAACATCTGACCACACATAGCATTAGCATAGCATAGCATTTTATTAAAAGGACCAGAGATGTAGCGTCTCTGATGCCTGACAGAGCCCACGCCCAGTTAGCAGCATCTCTGGAGGAGAGTCCGTGACTCAGACATGGTCGTCGTTTTGCAGAAAAACTGCTGAAAGTTTAAAGTTGCTGCTGGTTTTGAAACATTTATCTTATGATCCTGTAATGTTCTGTGTGTTCTGCTGGTTTTATTGTGATAATTCTGACAGTTTGTTGTGTATATTATCTTATGTTGGTTCATTTATTTCTTAGTCTTAATTTTATATTAATGAATGAAGTAAATATTCGGTTCAACCTGCACGTCACAAAATACCTTAAAAATAAAAAGGAGCTATTTTTAGACAAAGTTTGTATATTTTCATTCTTTAAGCATCTCCAAACTTTACACCTGAAAGTGAATTTAAAACCCACAACCACATGAGACCATTCATACAAAATATGAAGACAGGGGACATTAATATTTTTAGTTAATATTTCTAGATTCTCTGGATCTCGTCTCTCATTACCAACTTCCTAAGTGGCTTCTGAGACTATGTGCAGTGGATTCTGTATTTAAGAACCAGTTTTAAAGGTTTCCTGACTGTCACGTAGGTTTCGGCCTGGATGCATCGTCCTGACGTCCTCGGTCAACAAAGAGTCTGTTAACACGGACTAAAAATGAAGAATTTACCCATGAAAACACTGTTCAACGTCTTGTTTTGTCCAGAAAAAACAAACAAAACAAACATAAAAACTGAATTTATTTTGATGTAGGAGCAAAAAAGCATCAATTTTTAAAATATTTTTGGGGATACGACATTTAAATATTCAGTCCTTCCCTGAAAATATTCCTTAAACTATCTCATTATGTGTCTTCAACCTTCAATAAAATAACATTTAACTGCTCCAGAACTCTGCAGCAACTACGTGAAGACAATGCTGCTGGTAAAGAGAAGGTGGAAGTGAGGAGGATAAAAGAATTCTTCAAAATCCTAAATATCACAAGATCTGACAGAAAATCCTTCATCGTCCTGTGTGAAATAAACCAGATGTAATGTCCTAACTGGAAATTAAAATTAAAAGAAAATAAAAACTTACTTAAAACCTTGAAACATGACGAACTGATTCCTGATTACTAAGAGAAGAAAAGTCAAATAACTTGAACCTGTTCTGATCTGAACCGTCCGCTGACAAATACAGAAAATGAAACCGACCTGGGATGAAGGACTTGATGTTCTACAGATTCACCAGAATAACAAGCTGAAAGCGAAAGGACTGAACAGACGAGACAAACGTCTCCAAGTCAAATCCAGAGCTAAACCATCTCCAAGGTCCGATAAAGAGTCGACAGAAGGAGCCAACGTCACCGACCAATCACCTGCCGCCTCAGACGCACTCGGACCAATCAGAGAGCAGCGCTAATGCTGAGGACGAGCAGGAGACGTAGAGGAGAGAGAACGTGAACAGGAGACACTGTCAGAGAGAGTTCATCACTTCATCGTCACCAAGACGACGGCCTGAAGGAAAACCAGCGACAAGAAGACGAGAAACTACAGGAGACATTTACATCCTCCTCAAACCTCGACCTCGACCAGAGACGAGAACCCATCGTCATAGTAACGACATCATCCTGACCAGACCTGGACCAGACCGGGATTAGACCTGGACTAGACCTGGACTAGACCTGGACCAGACCAGGACCAGACCTGGACCAGACCAGGACCAGGACTGGACCTGGACCAGACCTGGACCAGACCTGGACCAGACCAGGACCAGACCTGGACTAGACCTGGACCAGACCTGGACTACACGCTACATAGCAATGCTAAGCTACCAGCCACCAAAGCTACATGCTACATAGCGATGCTAAGCTAACAGCTCACTACTAGATGGCTGCATTGTGTGTATTATCTGCAGTAGCACCATTAGACCAGTAGATGGAGACTAAAGGTTCAGATTCTATGAGTTCAGTCTCCATGTGGTTCATAGCTGATGTAGAATCATGAGGACAGACTCTAAAGGAACCAGAGGACGATAAAAACTAGACCAGATACAGATGTTTGTGGATTTGATGAGATATTGACAGAAGAAGAAACTCTGACGTGATGATGATGTGTTTTCTCTGTTAGCTGATGCTAGCTGATTAGCTCAGGCTACATGATGCTTGACATCAATGGAAAGAGAAGCTTCTCCTGTTTCCAACAGGGCAGAGTGGAGCAGAGAGGATTGTGGGTAATGTTGTTCCATTTTGACTGACCCTGTTATATATCCGGCCTTCATGGACTGATTATTTACAGACTGTCAAACGTCCAAACTGTCAGTGATGTTGTAGTTTCTTGGCTGTAGTTTGAGATCACTTCCTGGTCTGTGGAGGCGTCTCCTCTGCATCCAGACACAGAGGAATGTTTTTAATAAAACGTCCTGTTCATCTCTGTCTAGTTTTAGTTAAGTGACGTCCTGAGCTATGAATGCTGGTAAAGGCGATAATCTACAGGAAGCAGAGGCTGGTTCCCAGCTGGACTCCGCTCTGACACATACTGCAGCCTCAGCACTTTGGGTGTGTTTGTTTTCGTCTTCCTGCCCCCCCACCGGCTCCAATATGTCCAGGTAACAAACCTTCTGGACAGATCTGCGTCAAACGCTCGACGTGTTCATCTTGTTCCACTGAGCAGAGGCTGAAACCTGCCGAGAATAACAACTACAAATACACACAAAGCTGAGACCACGGAGAAAAAACTAGAGCAATTATTTCATTACTGATTCTCACAATAGTTTTATGAAAAAACTATTTTATGTTCATGTAAAACCAGAAAAAGCTGTGTTATTAGAGGCAACAAACATGTTCGAATGTTCTTCCCTTTCTTTAAAAATGAGGACGAAGAGAAAGATCCAGGACCAGAGAAGAAGAGGAGGAGGATGAGGAGCTCGTTACTACGATGTTCTTCCTCTTCGTCTTCATCATGTCGGCTCTGCCTCAGATTCGCTTCGGTTTGACGTGACGAGTCCAGACGGAGGCCGGAGGACAAGGAGACGTCCTCTTCCACCTCCTCTTCACCTGTAAACCTGGACTCCTCAGACCTCATGACCTCCCCCCATGTCTCCAGAGTCTCTGTGCTGCTCCCTGTCAGACTGGAGCCTTTTTTCCCGGTTGTCCTCCCTGATCAGTGGTTTTCTGTTCAGTCCCTTGAGTTCCCTTCACATTGTCCATGGTGTGAAATGCTCTTCCTTCCACTATTAAACACAGCCCTGAGTTCTACTGCTGCTTTTCTTCCAAACGTTTCTCCATCAATCAGGATTTATTTCTTCCTGGTAGAACATGGTTCTCCACTGTCCTTCCAGTCCGGAATAAAGGTCTTAACCCAGTAGTTTAGTAGTTTCTAGATGTTTCCTCTGCTTGATGCAGCCAATGATTTGACCCTTCTCCTCCAGACTAACATCTCCTCCACCACCAGACTAACATCTCCTCCACCAGACTAACATCTCCTCCACCAGACTAACATCTCCTCCTCCAGACTAACATCTCCTCCACCAGACTAACATCTCCTCCACCAGACTAACATCTCCTCCTCCAGACTAACATCTCCTCCTCCACCAGACTAACATCTCCTCCTCCAGACTAACATCTCCTCCTCCAGACTAACATCTCCTCCACCAGACTAACATCTCCTCCTCCACCAGACTAACATCTCCTCCTCCAGACTAACATCTCCTCCTCCAGACTAACATCTTCTCCACCAGACTAACATCTCCTCCTCCACGGGATGTGGAGGAAATGAGAAGCTCCTCATTGCATCAGTTGGTCTTAAAGAACCTGTGGAACTAATGATCCACCAGGAGGCGCTGGACTATGAGCTCAGTTACATCCAGGAGGAGGAGACTTTTATTTTTGGACTATTTGTGTATAATAGTGCGTCTGAACACTAACGCTGGTAATGAGTGTTTCCTCTTCAGTCTCAATGACTCAGCCTCCATTTAAACCAACACCAGTAATTACTGCTCTCACTGTGGCGGCAGACAATGCTCCTCCTGCTGCTCCTCCTCCTCCTGCTCCACCTCCTGCTCCTCCTCCTCCTCCTGCTCCTCCTCCTCCACCTCCTCCTTCTCCACCTCCTCCTCCTTCTCCATCTCCTCCTCCTCCTCCACTTTTGAGTCATTAAGGACAAAAATGTCTGCGTCCAAATAACTGATGAATATCTGCATAAATCTCTTAAACCACTTTAGCACATTACAAAACTAAAAAATAAACTGTTAATTCATTAGTTCTCAAAGTCACTGTTGTTTTTCTAAAAACATAAAAAAATATATTTTTATATATTTTTATATTTTATATTTTTATTGTATTTTTTCAGACCAGTCTTGGATGTGACCAACATCATCTAGAATATTGACTTGATTGTATCATTAGTTTTTTTGTAGCATCAGATTTAAAATTTACGACTAAAAATGTCCCATTGACTTTCATCACAAGCACATTTATTAATCTCTCAGTCACCACAATAAAACCACTCATTCAGGAATATGAGGCTGGATTTTATGAGAGAAAGTTCACTGACACGTTTCATTAGTCGGTAGTTTTGTAAAGTGCTGAAGTAACGTATGAATGGAGACAGATGTTCTATCGGGTCAGAGGCAGAAACCAGAGGCTTCGTTTGTCCCTGAATCTGGATCAAGTCTCCAGGTCTCCAGCCATGTGGTTCTGGTTCTGGTCCAGTGGAAGGTAGAGATCCATCAGAGGCAGCAGCTGATTCAATGCTCTACTGACCACATGGTGGCGCTGCTGCATACAAACCTTTCTACTACAAACCTTTCCTTCCTTCCTTCTTTCTGTACTTCTTTACATCCTTCTTCCCTTCCTAGGTTTCCTTCCTTCCTTCCTTCCTTCCTTCCATCTATACTATTTTAAATCCGTCCTTGCTTCCTTCCTTCTTTGTTTCCTCCCTTTTCCTTCCTTGTGTACTTCTTTACATCCTTCCTTCCTTGCTAAAGTAAAGAAGACCTTAACCTGAGAGTCCTGTTCCTAAATCTGGGTCAGGCCTCCAGTCCCAGTCAGCTGATCCTGGTTCTGATCCAGAGCTCTAGATGTGAGAGTTGTGCCGGTACCTGCAGAGCGCTGTTCAGGAAGCAGCTGTTCTGTCCTGGTTCGTTGCTCAGTCCTTTGCTGGGAGCGATGGACGTCATGGTGCGAGGCGTCAGGATTCCCTGCATCCCACCGCCTCCGCCTCCGCCTCCGCCTCCGCCTCCTCCAACACCTCCACCTCCACCGCCACCTCCGCCGCCGCCGCTTCCTCCGCCTCCTGATGCAAAGTAGTTCCTCTTCCAGGACATGTCCCTGTCTCGTCTGTGTCCTGGTTCGTCTCTTGGCTTCACTTCCTGCAGAGATCAGCTTCCTCTGGTTCGCTCCCGTATCCAAGGAGACAGATCCATGTCCTCCGGCCGAGAGGACGGCGGAAATAAAAGAAAAGCAAAAACTCTCCAAAGGACGGAAAAAGGTCCAAAAAAAAAACTAAATTAAGGGAAAAGTGGTAAAAATGGATCCGCTCAGAGTAAAAAATGATAAATATCCATCAGGTTCCAGCGGCCGAGTATTCAGTGACGTTACGTCCAAAGCTTTCAGGAACGACCTTTGACCTCCTCTCACACGCCAACGGGAGCTGGGGGGGCGTGGCCACTCTTCATCGCCATCGGCTGAGGTTGAACAGGATCACTCTGCACGAGAAGAACACAAACATCCAGGAGATGGAAACGAGAAGACAAACTACAACAGTGACGTCTCTTTATGTTCCGTCAGTTCTCTGCTGATTTGTGCCTGTGGTTCCTGTTTACTGTCCATTACTCTTATGATATTACTGTTTCTTATCATTGTTGGTTTGCAGTCATTATATCACATATAATACACATAATTCTAATGTACGTTAAAGGTTTACTCTTATACCATGTAAGTATTGTGTGTGAACCTTTGGGATCAGACTAGTTTTCTGCTGGTAGTAACTCCATCATTAGATCCTTCTGTCAGCAGGTCAAATGTTTTACTAACATGCACGAAATAAAACTAAAAAAAAATAAATAAAAAAAAAGAACCAGAAACAATTGAGAGTTATTTTCCTGGCAGACGGTTTATTTAGCAGCTCGTTTAATCACGTTTCTGTTCCGTTTCCTCACTAATGGTAAAACTTCCTGCACATGTTTCGCGTTAAAAGAAGATTTCAGGATCGTCAGCGAGTGTTTTCTGTGGCTGATAAAAGCTGCTTGTGTTTAAATGCTGATTAAAGTTTGAAAGAAAACAGCCAGCGCTGCTCAGTAATAAGCAGGATGGTGAGAAGTGACTAGAGTCCAGGCTGCACAGGGAGATAATTGAAGGCTGTGCAGATGTAATGACGCCTCTAAAGGTCGACTCATCCTGGACAAACTTTCAGGGATTATTTAAAAATTAAAGATCAGAAAAACACTGGAGGCGCAATGATGCCTCTGAACTTCACCAGGTTAAATGCTGAGGATGGGAGAAAGAATCACAAACTCTTTGTTCAAATCTACTTTCCCCAATTTAAATGCTTCATTTTGTCTGCGTTTATGAGCCGTGTTGGCAAAAGTTACAGTGAAATGTTTACTTCAACTATCTAGTAACATGAAATAATATCCGTCTGAGGAAAAACTTAACACAGATTAAAACCTTCACCGTCACGGTTTAAGTTGGAAAAAGTAAAAAGTGTGGACACAGTTTGGATTTTTTTGCTCTGAACTGAAAAGCAGAGCTGGACATGTGGAAAGATTTCTGTAAACTTTTATTTATTATGTATGTGAAGTGTTTTCATCTCAAAGCTCCTGTTTGCAGCTCATAAAAGCAGCCGTTTAATTCAGAAAGTCTAGATTTTTCATTGATTCTGTTGGAAAGGTTTTAGAAGATACAGTGGGGGAAATAAGTATTTGATCCCCTGCTGAATTTGTAAGTTTGCCCACTTCCATAGAAATGATCAGACTCTGGTTTTTATGGATGTTTACTGGTTATGGGTATAGACAGAATATCAGTCGAAAATGCATAAAAAACACACAATCTAAAAGTTATAAATTGTTATGTATTTTATTAAGGGAAATAAGTATTTGATCCCCAACAATTCACTTAGAATTCAGGCTCCTACAGATTGGCTGGTGCGCATGTGGCACACAGCTATGCTCAGTCAACTAATTACCAATACTCCTGATCTTAACTCGTCATGTATATAAAGCACACCTGCTCTAAGAATCAGTTTCTTACATTCCAACTTCTACAGCACCATGGGCAAGACCAAAGAGCTGTCAAAAGATGTCAGGGACAAGATTGTAGACCTGCACAAGGCTGGTATAGGTTACAAAACCATCAGCAAAAGGCTTGGTGAGAAGGTGACAACTATTGGTGCCATTATTCGCAAGTGGAAGACCCATAAAAGGACCATCAACTGTCCTCGGTCTGGAGCTCCCCGCAAAATCTCGCCTCATGGAGTGAGGATGATGATGAGAAAGGTGAGGGAGCAGCCTAAAACAACACGGCAGGAGCTTGTTAATGATCTGGAAGCAGTTGGGACCTCCGTCACCAAGAAAACAGTTGGCAACACACTGCGCCGTTATGGATTGAACTCTTGCAGTGCCCGCAAGGTCCCCCTGCTCAAGAAGGCACATGTACAGGCCCGCCTTAAGTTTGCCAGTGAACATCTAAATGACTCAGAGAAGGCTTGGGAGAAAGTGCTGTGGTCTGACGAAACCAAAGTTGAGCTATTTGGCATTAACTCGACCCGCCGTGTTTGGAGGATGAAAAAACGTGAGTATGACCCAAAGAACACCATACCCACGGTTAAGCATGGAGGTGGAAACATCATGTTTTGGGGCTGTTTTTCAGCAAAGGGTACAGGGCAACTTCACCGCATTATGGGGCCAATGAATGCAGCCATGTACTGTAACATCTTGGACAAAAACCTTCTTTCCTCAGCAAGAACACTGAAGATGCCTCGTGGGTGGGTTTTCCAACATGACAATGACCCAAAACATACTGCCAGGACAACAAAGGAGTGGCTCAAGAAGAAGCATATTAAGGTCATGGAGTGGCCTAGTCAGTCTCCAGACCTTAACCCGATCGAAAACCTGTGGAGGGAGCTGAAGCTCCGAGTTTCCAAGAGGCAGCCAAGAAACTTGAAGGATTTAGAGACTGTCTGTAAAGATGAATGGGCCAAAATCCCTCCTGCGCTGTGTGCAAACCTGGTGACCAACTACAAGAAACGTCTCATCGCTGTGCTTGCCAACAAAGGTTTCTCTACAAAGTACTGACTTGTGTTGTGCTTGGGGATCAAATACTTATTTCCCTTAATAAAATACATAACAATTTATAACTTTTAGATTGTGTGTTTTTTATGCATTTTCGACTGATATTCTGTCTATACCCATAACCAGTAAACAACCATAAAAACCAGAGTCTGATCATTTCTATGGAAGTGGGCAAACTTACAAATTCAGCAGGGGATCAAATACTTATTTCCCCCACTGTATAACCTTCATAAAGGTAAATATGTTCTCTTTTCTATGAGTCCAGGCTGGAAGTATAGAAATATAGTTAAGAGTTTAAGTTCAAGTTGAATTGCTAATGAATAAATCTTAAAAATGGGGGGAAATGTCTCTTGCTTTAGTCTGAAGACATCATCCTCATCATTCCACTTTTTATTATGGCAAAAATCTGCAAAACTGAAGAGTCGCAATTTAACTCGAATCCTTAAAAAAAAGAAAACGTGATGACGTAATTCCAGTGAACCGATGACAAATACATCAGAGCAGTTACTGTGAAAATCATCGAGAGCAATTATTCAATCAATCTGGCAGCTGTTTTAACATCCTCCACTAGGGGGCGCTGGACTCAGAGGACAGTGAGACCCAGAACTAAACAGCAGGTGGCAGCAATGAGCCAGAATCACACTTATTTTTAGAAACAATGAGCTTCTGTCATTTAACTGGTTATTCGTTAGTTATTTTTCTCTAAAGTTACTGGTCGGCTGCGTCAGATTATCCCGTCATTACTTCTCTCTGTGACAACTCCTCCCAAACACCAGGCGGCGCTGTCTTCATCTCCTCCACCTCATTATTGTTGTTGTTGTCCTGGTGTAATCAGATTACTTTATTCTTCCATGGGGAAACATTCAACTGTTCGTCCACATCTCTTCTCCTCCATCGCTTCACTGAAGGAGGACGAACGCCTCCTTTCTCCTTCTTCACCTCCAACTCTTCTTCCTCCTCCTTTGCTCCTTCACCACCTCCTCCTTCCTTTTTCTACTCTTCATTCTTCTTCTTCTCCTCCACCTTCACATGCTTTCCTCCATCTTCTCCTCCTTCACCTCCTGTTCTTCATCTTCTTCGTTCTCCGTCGCCTCCTCATCTTCTTATTTTCTCCTCCTCCTCCTCCTCCCCCCATGCATACTGCTGAATTTAAACTTGTTCTTCAGAGGACAGACCATAAACCAGCACTAACCGTCCCACTGTGACTTTCTTTCATCCATCCATCCATCCATCCATTCATTCATTCATTCATTCATTCATTCATCGGAGGAGCTGCAGGAAGAACCAGACCTACAGGTTGTTTGAGTCGTGGTTCATTTAAAACACCATAAACAATAAAGCTGAGTTTCTGGTTGTGTTGTAAAACCATCTCAATGAGCAGCTGCGCGCTGTTAAACCTCCTTAAAAACATCCCGGACTTCTTTACTTTTTATTTCCAACTAAAACGAGTGAAACCAGCGCCGCAGTTTGTCCTGTTTAACGGCGTCATCGCTCTCTGCGCCACCACACCAGACTCCATTCACAGATTTATCACTGTAACACGCATTTGCTTAAATATACAATATACTCGCCCGATAATATTAGACATTCACTTTTATGAATCCACACGAACCACTCTTCATATCGGCTTTAGTTAGATCCAGTGTGCAGAACGTACTCAGTGGGAAAATGCGTGTGTTTTAACGCTGCTCCGTGGCTTTTATCCGGAGATGAGAAGCACCGAGAACGGACGAGAAGAGTTTAAATTCCACCAAAACCAGATGAAGGCTGGCATGGAAGCTCGTCACCGGATGAATCAGCGTCTTTCAGGCCGTGTTTCGTCCTTACCGGAGGACCGGCGAGGAGAAACGGTGTGCCGGTAAAACTGCACGTTTTGTGAACGGAGTACGGTGCAGAGCTCGGTGCGCACCGGGGCTACATTACATCACTTCCAGCAAACTTCACGGAGAACAATGAAGCGGTGCAGCGGCTCGGTGGCCCGCTCGGACCCGGCGACGTCTCCTCCAGCTCCGGTGGAAACGCGCACAAACAAAAAAAAAACAAAAGCACCGGAGCCGCGGGGATCTTAACTACGTCTGCGTGTAGGTTGCAGCCGTTTGTAACCGGTACCGGGCTGTTAGCTAACGCCGGTGAATGAGAGGGGCGACCGGAGCTAATACGCAGCCCGGGGATCAGGGACGTGGAGGCGGGGAGAGAGCTCACCTGTGGCCGGGGCAGAGGAGGGAGACCCGGGGGAAACGGAGCCGGTTCGTCCGCGGAGTCCGGAGAGCGGCGGTGTTAGTGGTTCTGGTGTTTGGAGGTTTGGAGGCGGGACCGGAGGCGGGACCGGAGGGGGCGGAGCTACTACCTGCAGCACGGAGGGAGCACGAGCGCCGGCGCGTGCGCAGCTCTGAGCACGTGAGGGTGTTTGTGTGTTGGCGGTGACGTCATGGTCGTTTTCAAAACACGCAGTAAAAATAAAAAATAAACAAATTCATAGACATATTATATACGTTTGCATGTACGGAAGCCCGAAGGTCATTCACCACACATCACCCCCCGTTCCCATGGTAACGAGTTAACTTAATATTTAATTCACAGAGAGTCCATCATACATGAGCCCGCTGCCTGATGGATGCCCTCATTACTAACGAAAGTAACAACAATAATAGTCTAATGAAAAGGCCTGGGCCAGAGATAATGACGACATTAACTCCACATCTACAGAAAACACAGGAAATTAACTCGTTCACACATGTGTGATCAAAACTAGAGAACAATTTATGAGCATTTGATTTCCTAAGAACTAATGTAAATTTCCTATCTTCAGTTTGAAGGAATGTTTGTTGTGGCTATAACATGCTGCTGAATTTATCCCCAGGGGACAATTCAAAGTACACAGAGCAACAACAACACAAGTCTGAGAGGAAAAGCTCAGTTAAAGATTTAACATAGGAAAAACAAATGAATAAACATATGCATGAAATAAATGAAAAAGGAACACACACCTGGTTATGAGTAGTGCACAACCCAGGCACTGAAACAAACGAATATATTTTACTGATCAAACTTAGAGAACAGTGAGTGTAGCACAGAGAAAACATCACTAACACTGTTAGTGATTAGTAGGAAATGTTTTAAATGACTAGTCTCTCACACCGCTCTGATGTGATCCTGGTCCACTCCTCTTCCACAGTTCAGTGGCTCTGGTGTTTTTTTTTAGCCATAACTCTGTCGCCGAGGATTTTCCATTGGGTTCAGATCAGGACTCTGGGCCTTGTCATTACGTTCTGCTGTGTGACGGAGGCCGATGATGCACGTGGTCCAACCAGGTTCTGATGAACATTCGCATTCATTGTGTCATGTAGCTGCAGAGAAGCAGCTCCACACCAGCACACTTCCTCCTCCGCCTTTCACCGACTCCTTCACACTCTGGGTTCAGTCGGCCCCCGTTTCCCCGAATAAATGAAACTTGCTTTGGACCGGTCCTCCTCCGTCTTAGCTTAGCCTCTAGCTGCTAATGAACGGCTAGAGGCTAGCTGATAAACGCTGAGGCACCGTGTGACCAGTCAGATCCTTTGGTCTGTTGCTGTGTTGAACAGACGGAGATTCACCACATCATCTCGTCCTCTCTTGTATTTGTCTTTCATGGACAAACATCCTTCTTGCAAAGATGCAACAGAAATGTACAGATTTGTTACGACCACGGTCTGTAGCTCCGGCTGAAAGATTCCTCCCTGCGGAGGTTTCGGTCACTGTGGAGCCACTTAAAAACGGTTTGTCAGATAATGGAGGAAATTAGCAGCAGGGGCCAGATTAACGCCAGGAACTGGGAGGAGTCTGAAAGTTTGATCAGTGTTTTTAAATATCTCAGTCACTTCATTTATACTGTGCTTTAGAACATATGTAAGACATGAAATATGCTAAATAAAATGAACAGTAGGACTAAACAGTGACCTTGAAATGTAGGAAATTGGAGGTTGTTCTCTAATTTTGATCACCAGTGTTTATGACAACACATCAATAATAAATACATTTATATACGTATTATACGTAGGGAAATGCATAAAAAACATATAAATCTTTCATATTAAAATGATAATTATTAGGAAAATTTACTTCACAAATGGATGTAAAACTACTGTTGATGCTAACTGTTTCCCTGTGCTAAGCTAGGCTAATGCTAAGCTAGGCCGATGTCTGCTCGTGCCGCTCTGCAGTGTCTCACTACAGATAGATTTTAGGATAAAATGGGACGGTAGTTTGTTTTTCATGGTGCCCATGTCATTAGATAATTAGATCACCATTATCTGATCAATACAGTTCCATCAGAAAATCACTGGAGGCTGGTGGAGAAAACAGAACGAGAGGAGCTGAAGTCAACAGCGACACAGAGAGCGGTGGTGTTGACCGAGCTATTGACCGAGCTATCGATCGCATTAGGCACTGGAGGCGTGTCAGGATCAATAGGCGGCAGCTCTCACTGCAGGAGCTGTCAACACGTTAGCTCTAATAAACAGACTCAGAACAAAATGTCCTCGTTACTGATTCATCTATAGAAATATTCTTCTTTTTAATATCGCACCGCATCCTGCAGACACGTCACAGCTCCTCCACCGCTAAGGCCTCCGTCACGCTAACAGCTGCAGCTACGCAGAGCTTCAGTCATCAACCTCTAATTATACGATTTTAACCATAGACTGGGTATAAATATGGAACAGATCCTCTAGAGTGAAGCCAAAGCTAGTAGAGCTCCCCCTGGTGGCTGGATGCTGCAATATGGGTCATAAGCTCCTCCCCCTCCATGTAAGTGGGCGGGGCTTGGGCCAAAATAAAACACTAAAACACATCAAATATTTCTTTAAGGATGGTTTCAGTCATTTCAGGTGGTTAATATGATGTTGAAGAATGTTCCAGTGTCAGTATTTTAGAAGTTTTGTTTTAGTTTCGTTATTTGCCGTCATAGAAACAGGATGTGACATAATGTTGCCATGCCAACCATGCCATAAAGAGGTCTGCGTGGGACCGTGAGAATTGCAAAAACGATTTTTATCAATAAGTTCAACATTTCCTTGTAGCTAGTGGAGGTGGAGCAGAGTATAGGATTAATAAAAGAAAAGCACCAGTGAGTCTGGAGGAAGAGTGGGCGGGGCATCAATGTCATGGCTCCGCCCTTGAACCATACTGACCCATATCTTGGGACAATAGAGTCAGTTTGGATGAATGAGAGAAAGTGGAGAAGTGGCGTCCATATTTATATACAGTCTATGGAGGAGAATGAATTAGTTTTTTGTTGGAGTTAAGTTAAACACAGACTAAAGCTGCTGGATGAAGAGATAACAACACACGTCTGGTTTAAGGCTGATGATACAGAACTAGTTTTAGTTCGCTGTCCTTCCAGAGAACACATCATGAGAAGACGAAGCGACGGCGTGAAACATGAGACTGGAAATGTGGTCGGCTGTAAATCCACGAGGTTTAATGAAAAAACAGAAGGCGTGAGGAGGAGCTGGTCTCATGTGGAGCTGCTGCTGTTTGGGTGGAGAACACATCTGAACCACAGCTCAGCCTCCAACATTCCTCAGCTGGAAACTCCTCCGCCTGGCGTCTCTGAAACTGGCCTGAGCTGGACCAGGCCTCCTCTCCCTCTTCTTATCTTCTTCAATAAATAAAAAAAAAAAACGAATTTCTCTCACTCAGTTGATTTTGTTATTGTGCTTTTTTTTGGTTTGCTTTTGTTGTAGAAGTTAGAATGACCATAAACTAATGTCACGTCCACATCCAAAAAAAAAGCAGAAAAGAGTTTTGACAAGTCTCGCTGCCTTTTTAAACATTATTTTCATGACCTGACATGATGTCGGCACAAAAATGTCCATCTCATGAAAAGTCAGCACATTGCCACCGCTGTAGTTTAAAGTTTTAATTGAAGTGAGGTTCCTTAGATGCTCTGTTTATCCACAAAGTGTTTTTTAAAGGCTGTAAAATGTCCCAACATGACACGCCTCGTTTCACAGCGTCCTAAAGTCACAAAATGTCCACAAAGAGACACGACATGCCAACCAACCGGAGGCCTAATGACTGACACATTTAAAGCATAGACCGTATATAAATATGGAGACGCCACGTCTCCTCGTCCTCTCATTGGTCCAAACTGACTCTATTTTCTCAGAGATACGGGCGGCGCCATCTTGTCAGTTTAGAGCCAGAGTCTGATCAGTGCGGTCCGAGGGCGGAGCCACGGTGTCGATGCCCCGCCCACTCTTCCTCCAGACTCACAGATGTTTTCCTTTAATGAATCCTACGCTCTGCTCCACCTGCACCAGCTACAAGGACATGTTGGATTATACCCTGAACTTATTTTTTGTTTTTGTTTTTGTTTTGTCTTTTGTTGCCATTATGTCACATCCTGTTTCTATAGCGTCAAATAATGGACTCAAACTAAACTTATCCAAAACATTGACATTGACATTATATTAACTACCTGGAATAACTGAAACCATCGTTGACGACTGTTGTAGTGTTTTAGTTTGGCCCAAGTCCCGCCCACCAACATGGAGGGGGTGGAGCTTATGACCTATAGCTACATATATGTGTGTGTGTGTATTTACACAGTATTTATACAGTCTGTGGTTTAACGTTTCCCTCCACAGGGACCTCACACAGGTCACTTTTGTTTTGTTGTTTTATTTAAAATTTCCAGCCTTCAGTCATTTATTTCCATATAGTTGTTTTCGGTGTTTGCTAATGTTTGCTAATGTTTGCTAATGTTTGCACACCCATAAATAACATGTTATGGAAAAGTCCGTGTGTCTTGGTAATTAAACAGTCACCTGCCCTCTACCTGTCTGTCTGGCTGAAGGTGACTAACAGTCTGTTGACACTCGGTGTGTTTGCTGAGGTCATGTGACCGAGGCAGCACAGGTGTAACGTGGAGGAGGATGATGTCATACAGGGACAGAAACATGGAGGCAGAAAAACAAAGATGAACCAAAGCTGGACTCTACGAGGACAGAG